>NC_133578.1:76912474-76968254 GCF_964106895.1 Numenius arquata
GGGGGAGACACAGGCATTTGCTTCCTTCCCCTCCAGCTCCACGGCGAGGGCGAAAGCTGCTATTTTAAACCCTTGAAGGCTTGCAGAGAAGCCAACCACGCTCCCAAAACTAAAGCAGATTTCTGGGACGGGCTCCAAGAGCCGGGGCCGGCAGCTTTCCCCCCCCCCCCCCCCCCCCCCCCCCCCGCCCCGGCCCATTCCTCCATCCTTATTCCCCCCCCCTCTCCAGCCAAACAGCAAATAAAAACAGTGCCTTAATCCCCAGGCTGCTTAAAGCAGCTGAGAATTTAAAAGGTGGTTTATAAGGGGGGGGGGGGGGGGGATAAGAGCTCCGCGTTGTTGGCATAAGGTGCTCCTTTATGTAACAGAACCTCCTCCAGCGGCCAGGGCTTTAAAGGTGGGATGTTTTTGGATGGGGGGGGGGGGGGGAAGATAGTGTTACAGTCTGCTGGCCCCGCGGCCGGCGAGGGGGAAAAAGGACTTGAGTCACTCCATTCCTGGGGGTGGTACGTCAGGACGGAGTTACGGGCTCTGCTGGCTCACGGCGGCCGGGTGATGCGCTCACAAGCTGGGCTCGGGCGAGCGCTTTCCCTGCCATCATCCCCCCCCCTAACTTGCCCGCAGGGTCGGGAGGCAGAGCCTGCTGCGCCTTAACCCAGGCAGGAAAAGACGGACGGACGGACGGACAGGAGCCGGCCACGACGCTTGTGTCACACACACCCCCCGCCCATGACACCCCCTCCTGCTCACCTCGGCGAAGAAAGCGGTGGTGGTGACCCTCTGGCTGTCGAAGACGCTGTTCAGGGTCGGGATGAGGTTCTTCACGATCAGGGGGAGCCGGGGGCCGGCGTGGCGCGCCATGGCCCTGCAAACACAAGGGGCACGTGTCACCCACGCCGGGGGGCTACAAGTGGCTGTTGGACCCCCGGGTGGGAGGGGGATGGGCTTCAGGGACGCTGGTGAGTCCCTCCACCCAGGGGAATGTGGGGGGCTGGCACCAAGCCCTGCGCCGTGGGGCATCAGTGGGGTGCTGGCACTGAGCTCTGTGCTGTCGGGCATCAGTGGGGGGCTGGCACCGAGCCCTGTGTCATGGGGCATCAGTGGGGGGCTGGCACTGAGCCCTGCATCATGGGGCATCAGTGGGGTGCTGGCACTGAGCTCTGCACCGTGGGACATCAGTGGGGCGCTGGCACCGAGCCCTGCATCATGGGACATCAGTGGGGTGCTGGCACTGAGCTCTGCGCCGTGGGGCATCAGTGGGGTGCTGGCACTGAGCCCTGCATCATGGGGCATCAGTGGGGTGCTGGCACTGAGCTCTGCACCGTGGGACATCAGTGGGGCGCTGGCACCGAGCCCTGCATCATGGGGCATCAGTGGGGTGCTGGCACTGAGCTCTGCGCTGTGGGGCATCAGTGGGGCGCTGGCACCGAGCCCTGCGCCATGGGGCATCAGTGGGTCACTGGCACTGAGCCCTGCGCTGTGGGGCATCAGTGGGGCGCTGGCACCAAGCCCTGTGCCGTGGGGCATCAGTGGGTCACTGGCACTGAGCCCTGCGCCGTGGGGCATCAGTGGGGCGCTGGCACCGAGCCCTGCGCCGTGGGGCATCAGTGGGGTGTCACAAGGTGCCTCCGCCCGGTGCCACCTCCTCCCGTGCCCAGGGTGTGTGGGCAGGGGTGGGACAGCCGAGCTGCCCGTCTTCCACACCTCTGCGTCCGGCTGCGGCCAGAACCAGCACCTTGACCCCCAGGACGTGCCCTGGCCTGGCACTGTCCCCTCCTGCCACCCCCTCGCCGGGGGACGAAGCGCAGGGCAGGATGGAGCCCACACCGGGCTCCGGCGGTCCGTGGCCAGGAGGGACGGGTTTTGTTTTGGACGAGACGCTCTCAAGTGTTTGGGAGGTTCAATAAAGCGTTGGGTTTTTTTTTTTTTTCGCAAATACTGGAAAATCCCAAACCGCTCGTCTCCTCCGCGCCCGTCCAAGAGCTATTAACGGCGCTGGGTGGAGGGACGATGGCGAAGTCCCCGCCTGAACCAGGCTCCGGCGAAGCAGAGCGGGGGCTGTGGCCGTCCCTCGGCCTCGTCACCTCGTCCCAAACTCACAAACACGAGGCTGCACCAGCAGCCCTGGGGAGGACAGGCCGGATACCTGCAGGAACTGGACGTGCTGCAACACCCCGCGGACCACAAGGACGCGTGGGACGGTAGGGACGTCACAGGGGGAACGATGGCAGCCCCCAAGCTGCATCCAGCCCCACCACGCTCCCAGGAACGCAGCTCATCCCTTGGGGGGTCCTCACCTGGGCTGCTTCCAGAGAGCTGGGGACAGGGCTGGGGACAGGGCTGGCCACCCCGCAGTGAGCAGCACGGCAGAGCCCCACCGCCAGTCCCACGATGGCTGTGGCTGCCCCATCCCCGGAGGGGTTAGAGGTTGGAGGGGGCTTTGAGTGACCTGGTCTGGTGGGAGGTGTCCCTGCTCAGGGCAGGGGCTGGCACTGGGGGGGCTTTAAGGCCCCTTCCAACCCAAACCATTCTATGATTCAGCCTGGAGAAGAGAAGGCTCCGGGGAGACCGTGGAGCCCCTTCCAGTCCCTAAAGGGGCTCCAGGAAAGCTGGGGAGGGACTCTGGATCAGGGAGGGGAGCCATAGGAGGAGGGGGAAGGGTTTTAAGCTGAAAAAGGGGAGATTTAGGTGAGATCTGGGGAGGAACTTCTTTGCCGTGAGGGTGGTGAGAGCCTGGCCCGGGTTGCCCAGAGAAGCTGTGGCTGCCCCATCCCTGGAGGGGTTCAAGGCCAGGTTGGAGGGGGCTTGGAGCAGCCTGCTCTGGTGGGAGGTGTCCCTGCCCAGGGCAGTATTTGGTGATTCTATGACCCTCCACAGCCTTTGATGCACGACAGCTCCCCCAGCACATGGTCCATCCCCTCCCCGCTTGCTACGGGCTGCTCTCCCCCTCCCAATGGCGGTGCAGCTCTTGCACCGAAGCCGGAGGAGATCCCGGAGAACCGCGGCACCACTGACTCACCCGGCCAGCACGGCGATGCCATCGTGGTGCCTCTCCGGACTGGCCATCAGCTCCCAGCCACCAGCGCTGCCCACGGCCCTGGCCACCTCCTCGCTGCCCCCCCGGACCAGCATCACCTTCAGCGTCTCCACGGCGCAGCTGGGGAGGGAAGCACGGGTCGGTTAGCAGGTTACGTTAGGTTAGTTGAGGTTATTTTAGGTTAGTCTGGGGCAGGCTGCCCCCCCCGGCAGGTCGCAGGGCGGCAGACGAGGGAGCTGCTTGCCCTGGGAGACGTTGTGGGGCTGGAGGATGGGATGAGTCCTGGGGGGCTTTAGTCGGAGTGAGATGAGCCCGTAACTCACCACCGCTTCCATCTGTGCCCCGACTCTGCCCTTGAACCGACCCAAGACAACAGACTGAAGAGTAAAGGAGCCCAGAACTACTTTAAGGAGAAGGTTTTGGGGTTGGGCTTGGTTTTGGTTTTTTTTTTGGCGTTAATATTTGACAGGTAGGGATTATTTTGCTGGGAGCACAGAGCAACGTACGGGAAACACACATTATCCTGTCAAAACAAAGCAAATATTAGCGACGGATAAATCTCAGCCTCCGATAGGAGCGAGAGGAACCCAGTTCCACGCGCACACCGAGAGAACACCAGTGACTCCCGGTGTCTCAACACGAAGCTCTTTCAGCTTACGAGCTGGGGCTCCTGCTGGTTTGGCTTCTCCTAAGGACGGGCCAAGCTGTGGTGAGAAGGGACCGGTGCTTGGGGGGACCGTCACCCCCCCGAGGCTCTGCCGCAGCCGCCTCCTCCATCAGCCCCAATTGCCTTAAGTAAGGACACCCAAACACGCCTCCTGCGCCTCCGAAGCCGAGACTAAGGATGGACAATACCCACTGGGCCATCGCACGCACGCGGAGAACGCCCTGCCACGCGGGACCCGAGGTTTTTGGCAGATTTATAATACATTTTCCTGTTTGATGGGGAGCCGGGGCTGGGGTTCCTCCAGGGAGAAGCCGCTCACGCGAGCGGAGCATCCCTAAGGACCAAAGCTGGGCACCTCCCCACGGCAAAGGCACGAGGAGCAGGGAAGGAGACAAGCAGGAGAAGGCAGGTTTGCTTTTCTGCGTGGCTAGTGGGGGGCCGGACCCGTGGGGCAGAGGGTGAAAAAGCCCTGGGTCTGCCCTGCAAAACCCCCACCCCGAGGAGGCAGCAGAGGAGCCCCGGAGCTGGCTCCGTGAGGGACGGCAAAGGGAAAAGCAGGATTGGGAACGCTGGCTGGAAAGCCCAGAGAGTCCTCCTGCATCCCAGCATCATGAAGGATGATGGGACAACAAGGCATTAATTACCAATTAAAGAAAACCTTCGGCAGAAGCATCTTTCCACCATCTGCCAGTAAATATGAGAGTCCCGGTTTTACTGGTTTGGAGGTTTTTCAACCAGTTTTTCAGCTAGAGGCAGCCCGAGCTGCTGTGGAGCTTCCTCTCCCTGAGCTGCACCTCAAATGGCCAAGCGGGGAGAGACCTTCCAGCGGGGTCTGGAGCGACAGGATGAGGAGCAACGGGTTTCAGCTACAAGAGGAAGACTTAGACTAGATCTCAGGAAGAAATTTGTCGCTCTGAGGGTGGTGAGAGCCTGGCCCAGGTTGCCCAGAGAAGCTGTGGCTGCCCCATCCCTGGAGGGCTTCAAGGCCAGGTTGGAGGGGGCTTGGAGCAACCTGGTGTAGCTGAAGATGTCCCTGCTCACGGCAGGAGGGTGGACTAGATGGCCTTTAAATGTCCATTCCAGCCCAAACCTTTCCGTGGTTCTGTGCTAAGGGATGTGCAAACGTCTCTGTTTAGAGAGGTCCTTCCAGACAGCAGGTCCCTGACCCCGAGCATCCCTCCCAGGAGCCTGGAACAAACCCCAGGAGTGAATCCTATTTCCTGACAGCGGTGGGTTTCGCAGGGATGGCCCGTTTGGAGCAGGGATGTCCCGTTTCGAGCTGGAGACCCGGACACCGCACTCAGCATTTACCATGGGTCCATCTGGGTCCATCCAGCCCCAGAAGACGGAGCCGGTCTCCCCGCCCCGAGACAAGGTGGAGCTAATCCTGGGGAGACGATGCGGTGCGTCTCCAGTCCTCCCAGCCCATTCCCGGGGCTCTGGTCCTGGCTAGCAGGGACCCCCCCACCCACTCCCAAAGCCCAACCTGAATCGCACTCTTTGGCACAAGGGAGACCCCCCCCTTCCTGCAGCATGCTGAGGACCACAGGAGTTTCTGCAGAGCAGGAACGTGCCATCAGCCTCAGAACTCAGGGCTGGCATCCAGGTGAACCCATAATCCCACCCAAGAAACCCGCAGCGGGGTTTATTTTCTTGCGTCACAGGGAAAACAGCAACGAAAAAGCCTCCTGAGGGGTGGGAGAGGGCGGTGAAGGCCGAGGAACGTCCCACCAGCTCCTGGCTCCCGAGCAAGGTCTGACGGGCGACGTCCCGGCTCCATCCCGGTGCCCGGGGGCGGCTCCTCGGCAGACACCGTTCCCGGCAAAGCCCCCATGTGCCGGCTGCGGGATCCCCGCTCCCCTGGAACCTTCCCCGAGGTTCGGGCTCCCAGGCTCTCCTGCTCCTTGACAAAGAGCTCAAACGCCGGCAGCGAGCGCTGGGGGGGGTGGCCCCGGCGCAACCAGAGGGTTAAAGCCCTTCATTCACAAGGTTTGCTTTTTCCATGGAGTCCTGTAGCCGCTTCCTTCCCCTCCAACAGAGGCCGGTGTCTTCCAGGCTGCCTTTCCTTGCCAAGCCATCGGATTCACCCTCACCAGCTCTCTCCGGCATTTAAATATCTCGGAGACTCTAGAATTCAAATCACGGACAGGAAATTACTCTGAGATCGTAACCAGCTCCCGGGATGGGGTTGGAATTTCACATCCCGGCGGTTTTTTCCCCCCGCGTTGGACAAAGACTCTGCCCCCTCCATGGATCAGCGGTGACTTCACCCATGAGCGGCAGGAGGAGGACCAGGGCTGGGAGCCACGTGCCAGGGCTAGTGGGAAGGCAGGCGTGCTGGCCACAGTCTGCTTCACCCCCCTTCACAGGCACCTGTGTCCTCAAGAAGAGAAAAATGTCCCTTCATGGCTGCTCCTGAGGTGGCTGGTGTCCACGTGCTCTGTTGGGTTTCCAAGCACTGCTTCCCAGATCTCCGCTTGATCTTGGGGCCGTAGCGACAGGATGAGGGGGAAGGGTTTGACACCGAAAGAAGGGAGATTGAGGTGAGATCTGGGGAAGAACTTCTTTGCTGTGAGGGTGGTGAGAGCCTGGCCCAGGTTGCCCAGAGAAGCTGTGGCTGCCCCATCCCTGGAGGGGTTCAAGGCCAGGTTGGAGGGGGCTTGGAGCAACCTGGGATGGTGGGAGGTGTCCCTGCCCAGGGCAGGGGGTGGGAGTAGATGCTCTTCAAAAGGTCCTTTCCACCCCAAACCGTTCTACGAAGAGCTGCTGGTTCCTACCGATCTTCTGGCACCGATTTTCTCACCCCAAGGCTCTGGGGGCTCTCGCACCCCGATGGGTCACTCAACAGCCACCTTCTGCCGCAGGGAGCACCCACAGAGGAGCCGGGGGAGGCAGACGGGCTCCTCCAGCCCCGGCCCCGCTCCAGGGATGGAGCGAGGCTCCTGGCCACGCTTCAGCAGGTTCTGGTTTGCGTCCCCGATGCCGCTCGGAGTCCAGACGGCTTTTGGAGGAAGAGCAGTTGTTTCTGGCTCCTACGTCTCCTTCCCTGGGAGGCAACCAGTTGCTTCGAGTTTCCTTCGGCGCTCCCCGCGTTATGGCACGGGGTCTGGCTGGGATCTGCCCGCGCCTCCCGTCCAGGAGTCGTTAAAGGGGGAAGAGCTTGACGAGAACAGACAGTTCTGGCTGCAGGAGCCCAAAGCCACAAAGGCAGCGCGAGTGTCCGCTCCCGGCGGCGGGGAGGAGGAGGAGGAGGAGGAGGAGAAGGGGGGATATCTGCATGAAACCATCCCAAAACCCAGCCTCAAAACACCCCAGGGGGACAGGGGACAAGTGCCACGAGCTCAGGGAGCAACGCCACCAGCACCAGCAGGTTGCCACGGGGCAACCCACCATCGGCCTGAACCCACCGTGGCTCCTCCAACAGCTGGGGTCCCTTCCATTTTATTCTAAATCATGGTCCAAATAAAAGGCTGCTCAGATAACGGCCCCGAGCGGCAGCTTCCCGAGGTGACAACGGGGCCCACCACGGTTCGGCGCTGGGTGGGGGACACTGCTCGGTGTCCCCAGTGCCACCAGCTCCCCCAGGGTGAGGAAACAGCTTTTCTTCACCCTTGGGATTTGACAAACGAACCGTCCAGTGATTCTAGAGCCCTTGGAGCTCCTGCTGCTTTGTCTGGTGTCTTTGTGGGCTTTTCTTTTCTTTTTTGTATTCTCCTTAGACTAATAATAGCCTCTAAAAAACCCTGTACAAAGCCCAAGTCTGGAAACCCACAAGAGGATAAAACTGGAAATCAGGGCAGAGCTTCCTCCCTGTGGCCGACCCAGGGGAACCTTTAGAGGTTTTGCCGGTGGAGGGAGCGAGCCGGGGGCTGGAGAAGCAGCTCCGGAGAAGGGCTCCTGCCGTTGCTGCCTCAGATGGGGTTAACCCCAACATCCCCATCAATTAAAAGCGCTTTAAAGCTCGTCAGCCGGACCGTTAGCTGTGGGACAGAGGGCACTGCTGTGAACCAGGAGAACAAGCACCAACCCAGAGTGATGCCCACAAGAAGCCGGGCACCTGCACACACCAAGAGGACACCTACATCGCTCCGGTGGCCCCCACCACACCACGGGTGTCTCAGAGGGGACCGGGTGAAGCCCAGGGGCGGGAGCAGCTCATCTAAGGTGGGCTCTGCCTTCACGGCATCCCACTTTGCCAAAGCAAATTTTGGGTGTTGGAGGAACCTCTGGAGATCCCCCAGTCCCACCCCACCCCACAGCAGGGTCACCCAAAGCAGGTTGGATGCGTCCAAGGGGGGTTTGAAGATCTCCAGAGAAGGAGACTCCACACCCTCTCTGGCATCTTCACAGAAAAGACCTTTTTCCTGATTTTTTTGGAATTTCCCATGTCCCAGTTTGCCCCCATTGCCCCTTGTCCTGTCCCCGGGCACCACTGGGAAGAGTCTGGCCCCATCCTCTTGGCCCTCACCCTTTAGATGCTCATCAGCATGGATGAGGTCCCCTCTCAGCCTGCTCTTCTCCAGCTGAACAGCCCCAGGTCCCTCAGCCTTTCCTCAGCAGAGGGATGCTCTGGTCCCTCATCATCCTCACAGAGGCCCTTTCAGCCTCACTGTCTGAAGGTGACGGAGGGACAGGGCCCACACAGGCGGTTTGACCCGGGCTGACCAGGGGGTTGGACTAGATGTTCTTGGACTAGATGTTCTTTAAGGTCCCTCCCAACCCAAACCATTCCCTGATTCTACCATTTGAAGGCGTTTGCCGCAACCAGGTGGGAGAGCGGCTGTTTGGGACCCACATCTTCCCCCCAGACCCCTGGGTCTCCTCCTCAGGGGTGAGGGACACCACGGGCTGGAAGCACCAAAGCCAGATGTGGTGGCACCTCTCCACCAGGGCAGGTGGCATCGTGGCTCGGTTCTGTTCACTCAAGGGGCGGTAATTTGGCGCGACCGCGACACGCTGCAGCCGTCGACGCCAGGAAGCCAAGCGAGTTCACTCTTTCCAGATTCCCCTCCTCGTCCTTCAGGGAAGCGGAGCCGTCCTCCCTCCCCCCCAAAAAAAAAAAATGCTCAACCGTCCCCGATGAGCCCCCGCGGGACCCGCTGATCCCCATTCCCGGGAGCCAACTGGGCTTTTTGGGGAGGCTGCGGCAGCGGCCCAGGGCTCTGAAAAGCACGTCTTTCACCGGGGCGGCTGATTTAAGGCTTCCCAATTTTGCGAGCGTGTTCTGCAGGAGGAAACACACCAGAAAGAAACCCAAAGAACCCCAGAGCCCAAACGGCACCAGAGGTGGGGCCGCTATGGCCCGGGTGTTATGAGCCGGCCGCGGGCTCAGAGATGCTTGTTTTCATAGAACCATAGAATGGTCAGAGTCGGAAGGGACCTTAAAGATCATCGTGTTCCAAGCCCCTGCCCTGGGCAGGGACACCTCCACTAGAGCGGGTTGCTCCAAGGCCAGGTTGGATGGGGCTTTAACACTTCCAGGGATGGGGCATCCACAGCTTCTATGGTCAACCTGTTCCGGTGCCTCACCACCCTCACGGTAAAGAATTTCCTCCTAACGTCTAGTCTGAATCTCCCCTCTTCCAGTTTAAAACCATCACCCCTTGTCCTGTCGCTGCACTTCCTGGCAAAGAGTCCCTCTCCGGCTCTCCCGTAGGCTCCCTTCAGACATCGGAAGGTTTTGTACAAACAGGACCAAAACAACAACAACAACAACAAAAAAAAGGAATAAATCAGGGAGTTGCCCGGGGCAGGTGGGCGCCTTCCCCCGGGACGTTACCTGCAGGGATGGAGGCTGCGGGGAGCGTGGCCGTGGATGCTGCTGCTGCTCCTCCTCTCCCTGCCCTGCAGGTTCCGGGGCAGCTGGACGCCCACCGTGCAGCTGAGGCGCAGCAGGAGGGTCACGAACAGGGGAGGGTAGAGCCCCAGCACGGCCGGCCCAGACTCGGCAGCAGACATGATCTCATACAGAGCGCATGTGGCCTGGAGGAGAGAGCGACCGCGCGGGAGAGGAGGGTTAGAGGGGGGGGGGGGGATCTCCCAACAACCCCCTCCCGATCTGTTAGTAAATAACCCGGCCAGGCGGCGGAAAAAAAGGGTGGTGGTGGGTTTTTTCCCCCCCTCCTTCCTGCAACACGGAGGGGAACAAAGCATGGTGTGCACCCCCAGCGTAACCTCCCCCGTATCCCACCGGCTGCTGTTAAAGCATCGCCCCCCGGGAAAGCCAGGGGAAGGGGGGGTTGGGGGGGTGGTTTCCAGCCGGGGGAGGTTTGGAGCCTGTACCTGGGGAAGCAGAGCAGATCCAAAAAGCTCAGGTTTTACGGGCAGGAAGACAACACGCACAGAGCCCTATTCCGGCCAATTTAAAGAGCTGTAATTACACGGCACAATATCGAGGCGGGCGGGGGGGGGGGGGGTGTTAAAAAGCAGAGCGGGGAGGGGAGGAGGGTTCGCTCTCGCTGCGGCTGATTCCGAACCATCTGCATTTGGTCCTTCAGAGGAGGAGGAGGAGGAAATTTTCACAGCTGCTTTACTGCTTAGAAAGCTGCCAAGATGGGTTTATTTTTCTTTTTTTTTTTTTTCTTTTTTTTTTTTTTTTTTCCTTTTCTGAAGGGATAAAATGCAAAGTGGTCTCCCTCGAGGACGGACACCTGAGAGGGTTTTTACGAGCCGGTGGATTAGCTCTAATAGGCATTACACAGCCAGGCGTTATTTCCAGAGTCCACGCCTGGCACATGCCCCCCCCACCCCCCAACCCCACCAGAGCCAAGGAAATGGAAAAAAATAAAAATAAAAAAAAAAAATCAGCATTCCGGGTGTTGGTGTGGGGGGAAAAGCATCCTCCTCGGGGCCGGGGAGGCAGCGGGACACTTACGGCCAGGGGCAGGGGGGTGGCCACGCGCTCGGATCCGCTCCCCAGCAGCGGGAAGGACTTGCTCTCCTTGTAGGGGACGTCCCTGTTGACCTTCTCCAGGAGCTGCTCCAGGATCTGCGAGGTGAGGGTGGGCTCGGTGGCCAGGGACCTCCACATGGCGCAGGTGTGGCTGGAGGAGAGGAAGGAGGGGAGCCCCTCGTTAACTCACCCCCTCGTTTGCGGGGCGGCAAGTGGCACCGGAGGGCAAGCCCCGGCGGGAGAGCGGGATCGCCCCTGCCATAGCGGAGGCTGAGCACCCTGCGATCCTCACCCTCCGGAGCCTCCCTGCACCCCCAAAACCCCACGGCTCCCCCGGTACCAGCTCCTGCACTTCCCGAGCCTGCCGGGGTGGGAACGGAGCAGCAGCGGTGGTACAAGGAGGAGGAGAACATCTCAGCAGCTTTGGGGTAGGTGACCAGCACCGTAAAGCAGTGCCGACATCCCGGCCACCCTCGGCTCCCTGGGGCCGGCTTGGCTAGTTGCCCAGCAAGCCCTGGCTAGTTGCCCCCCTAAGCCCAGCAAGCCCCCGGCGAGGCAGCTCCGGCAGCAAAGCGGCCGTGCTCCTCCTTGAGCGCGCAAAGGAAATTCCAGCAGGGTCCGATTACTGGCGTAAGGAGCCAAAGGATTATCCGTGGCTCAGGCGCGAGCTGCTCCCGAGCCCCCGGGGCCACCGCGGCAGAGCAGGGCAGGACCTGTCAAAGGGCAGGGGGCTGCCCAGCAGGCTGGAGACCACCACGCTCTTGTGCTGGGCGGCCAGGATGTACACCGTCTGCTGGGCCGCCTTCCGGATGTGCTCCTCGTCCACCTCCTCCAGCTTGCTGTGGATGATGCTCATGATGTCGGGCACCTGAGGGGAGAGGAGGATGGTGGCATCCAGCTGAGGGGCGAGCACTCGGGGGGGGTCACCCCGCAGCCAGGACACGCGTGTCCCGTCCCCTCCATGGCAGCCTGGGCGGGTAACGAGAGGGGAGAAGACAACACGGGTGGGCAGAGCCTCACGGCGGGCGGTTCATCTTCCCCATTTGAGGGAAGTTCCCCCCCCCGCAGAACCCTCTCGGGAAATCACGGATCCTTCCCACCCCAAGGAGGGGGGTGAGGCTGGAGGGTATCCCCAGGGCAAAGGGCACCCAGAGAGGACACCCCCCACACACACCTCCCACCCTTCTGGCACGGAGCTGGCACTAAGCCGGTTCCTCCAAAGAGGAACTCGAGCTGAAGGCGGTGGGGGGGGGGGGAGACACCTCGGCACTCGCCGGGAGCCGTAAAAAAAGGCAGGTTAAGGCCAATAGGAAGTTCAGGCGCAGACGGGGCCTGGCAGCAAATTCCCCCGGATTAAGGGCAGAGCAGGCGAGAGCTCCCCCCCCTCCCCAGCCGCGCCGGGGGCTACCCCACCGGCTCCGGGGCTTAGCATCCGTTCAGGTTTCAGGATCCGGGCCGGGCTGGCTCCGACCGAAAGGTGAGTCATGTAAAACCGGAGCAATCCCATGTGGAATAAGGGCTAATAGGTAGCGAGCGGGGCGGCAGCAGAAGCTCCGGCGCTAACGAGAGCCCGAGGAGCAGCGAGAGACCTGGTGTTTCCAATTACTGCGAGAGAAAGGGGGAGCTCAGCCCTAAAGGTAGGGGGATTAGACCGAAAAAAAACCACCAAAAAGCCTTCTGTGTCCAGCACCTCTAAGCCCCGCAAGCATTCAGACCGGTTTCCCAGCCAGGAACCCCCGGGCTCCCCCAGAGCTTGCAGAGGTTTCCCAGGGAGCCTGAGCCCTTCTGGTAAAGTGAGTTCCTCTGAACTCCTCAACCCCAGCCAGAGCCAGACCGGAGCCGGCCGCGCCAGTGGCCACATCGCACCACACTCAGCCTTCCCCGACCGCGGGGACGGAGGAGAGAGGGCAAATGCAGGTGTCCACGGGAAATGAGGAAGGTCAGGAGCCAGAGCACCCCCAAAAGCTTTGGAGCAAGCACTCCCCTGGCCAGAAATCCAACAGTTAATCCAGAGCCCCCCTTCAGACCGAGTGTAAATGCCTCCCTTCTTCCATCAGGGCTGGATCCCTCCCTGTGCTGGGCATCACGCTCCTGGAGCATCCCTGCCTGCGCCAGAGAAGCCCATCACCCCCGGTTGCAAGTGGGAAATCACAGAGTCACGGAATGGTTTGGGTGGGAAGGAACCTTTAAAGCCCCCCCAGTGCCACCCCCCTGCCCTGGGCAGGGACACCTCCCACCAGAGCAGGTTGCTCCAAGCCCCCTCCAACCTGGCCTTGAACCCCTCCAGGGATGGGGCATCGACCACCTCTCTGGGCAACCTGGGCCAGGCTCTCACCACCCTCAAGAGGGAAGAATTTCCTCCCCACATCTCATCTCCATCTCCCCTTTTTCAGCTTAAAACCCTTCCCCCTCCTCCTATGGCTCCCCTCCCTCATCAAGAGTCCCTCCCCAGCTTTCCTGGAGCCCCTTTAGGGACTGGAAGGGGCTCTAAGGTCCCCCCGGAGCCTTCTCTTCTCCAGGCTGAACCCCCCCAACTCTCTCAGCCTGTCCTCCCAGCAGAGGGGCTCCAGCCCTCCCAGCATCTCCGTGGCCTCCTCTGGCCCCATCTAACAGCTCCACGTCCTTCCTGTCCATCAGGCAATGCCCGTGGGAAGAAAGGGAGGCAGCAAGACCTGGCTGGAGCCACGTTTGGACCACAGAGGTGGTGCCGAGGCCAAGCAGCAGCTCACCTTCTCCTGCAAGACAGCTCCGCGCTCCTTGAGGAGGGAGTTGATCATGACGGTGGCTGCTCGGGAACAGTTCTTATCGGGGTCCGCCAGCCCCTCGAACATGGCGAGCAGGAGGCTCATCAGCTGGTCCGGAGGGACGCGCTTCCCGATCACCTAATGGAGAGGGTGAGCGGAGTGGAACAAGGGGATTTTGTCACTCTCAGCAGTCCCTTGGGCCCATCATGGTCTCCAGACCTTAGGGTGGAATAAGCAGCTCTAGAGAAATTAGGAGGGGGAATGTCCATTACAGCCACAGCATTTAGGGAACGGCAGCTTGTCCAGGACCAAAAGGTACCACCAGCTTCTCTACAGCCACAAGTCCTTCTGGAGCAAGGCCTGCAGAGCCCTCAGCATGGGAACAGGTCATCAAGGAGGAGTTCACCCCTGCAGCTCTCAGAGGAGCAGAGCGGTCACCTCTCCTCATCATTCAAACCCCTGTGGTTTCAGAGAGTCACATATGGACCCTTTTGGATATCAAATATTGGCACCGGACAGCTTTACCAACACCAGTGCCACACTGGGAGGCAGCGGCTGCAGCTCCTGAGCCACCCACCCCGTGCTCCACGTGAAAGCACGGCCAGTGACAGGGCCTCGAGGGCTTCCTTCAGCCAGCACCTTCCATTGAGGAACAGGAGGTACCAAAGCCTCCCCCCTGGAGCACGCGGGGGCCCAAGGAAGGTCTATTAGACCACCTCCACCTCAGCTTGTAGAGGACACGGACAGAAACTATTGGCATTAGCTAAAGCAGAGTGAGTTGGCGAGGCCAGCGGTGGGAGCACTGATGGGTGAAGAGTTGAGGTTGCCCTGAACGGAGGCACCGAGCCACACACGAGTCCCGGGCAGCGGCCACTGCACTCCGAGATGTTCACACAGATGTCCTCCTTGGGGCCCTCACGCCCAAAGAGGGGGCCAGCAGCTTCCCAACGGAGGTGAGCTGCTCTGAGCACCCCCTGCCAGGCCAGGAGGACTCTCCAGCTTCCAGGAGGAGAGGAGAAGACGACAGTGGTTCATTTGCTGGTGCAAGACTGGGGCTCCCCAGCAGCTTCCAAACCACGCGGCTGGTCAGAACAGATGAGGCATCACGTCCTCTGCAGCTCCCACCCCACCGCTCTACCACCCTGCAGGGACCAGGGCCGTGCTCCACCTTACCATGGCGATGTTGTTGCAGGTATGGAAGAGAACGGTGAAGTCGGGCTCCTCCAGGCCTTTCTTCAGAGCTTTCAGCCCCTCCACCATTTCATCTCGGTGATCCCGGGCAAAACCTGGGTTCAGAGGGAGCGTTCAGTGAACAGCGTTCCTCATGTTTTAGACCCAAAAGAGACCTCCACGTACTGCAGAGAGCTGGGTTTTACTCGAGAGCCGGGCCAGCTTTCAGGAATCATAGAGTCACCGAATGGTTTGCGTTGGAAGGGACCTTTGAAGACCATCTACTCCAAGCCCCTGCCCTGGGCAGGGACACCTCCCACCAGAGCAGGTTGCTCCAAGCCCCCTCCAACCTGGCCTTGAACCCCTCCAGGGATGGGGCAGCCACAGCTTCTCGGGGCAACCTGGGCCAGGCTCTCACCACCCTCACAGCAAAGAAGTTCCTCCCCAGATCTCACCTCAATCTCCCCTTTTTCACCTTAAAACCCTTCCCCCTTCTCCTATGGCTCCCCTCCCTGATCAAGAGTCCCTCCCCAGCTTTCCTGGAGCCCCTTTAGGAACTCGAAGGGGCCACCATAAGGACATGGGGGGCTTTCTGGGCTGCCGGCACATGTTGCCAGCCCTTGGCCAGCTTTTCCCCCCCAAGCCCTTCTCAGCGGGGCTGCTCTCCCTCCCTCCATCCCCAGCCTGGATTTGTTCTTGGGATTGCCTCGACCCACATGAGGAGGAGCCAAGAAACCAAAGCTGCTGCCAAGGGCCAGAAGAGCTTGCCCTGCAAGGAGCCACACTGCCCCGGAGAGCAGGACCCAGGCAAAGTCCCCTCCCGGCGCTGTAAGGGCTGCGCTTTTCTCAGTCCCCGAGCTCAGACCATCCGAGGTGGAGGAGTGACCTCTCCTGGAGAGAAGGAGAAGGCCAGGCTGAGCCGTACCTCAGAAACCTGCTCGTCTGCACCCAAGTATTGGAGCAAGCCTCTGAAACCCACACGCTGGTGGAGAACATAGGATCACGGAATGGTTTGGGTGGGAAAGGACATTAAAGACCATGGAGTCCAACCTTCTGCCCTGGGCAGGGACACCTCCCACCAGAGCAGGTTGCTCCAAGCCCCCTCCAACCTGGCCTTGAACCCCTCCAGGGATGGGGCAGCCACAGCTTCTCTGGGCAACCTGGGCCAGGCTCTCACCACCCTCACAGCTAAGAATTTCCTCCCCACATCCCACCTAAATCTCCCCTTTTTCAGCTTAAAACCCTTCCCCCTCATCCTATGGCTCCCCTCCCTGATCCAGAGTCCCTCCCCAGCTTTCCTGGAGCCCCTTGAGGGACTGGAAGGGGCTCCAAGGTCTCCCCGGAGCCTTCTCTTCTCCAGGCTGACCCCCCCCAACTCTCTCAGCCTGTCCTCCCAGCAGAGGGGCTCCAGCCCTCCCAGCATCTCCGTGGCCCTGAAGGACGTTCCCCACCAGCCCAGCTCCTGCAGCAAGCCATGTCTGCAGGTGACTCCTTCGGGATCGCGTCCGTGGAGGGGTGGGATGGAGGAGGAGAGGGCTCCTGTGCTGTCACCCACCCCCCCAGCAGCCCCAGCCCCCACCTTCGTAGCAGAGCTGGATGTAGAGCAGGCAGTAGACGCAGTCGACGGCGTGTTGGCGAACGCTGGCCAGGGAGTCCGAGCAGCGCGGGGAGAAGAGGGCGATGAGGACACCGAGGTTGTAGAAGGGGATGACGGTCTGTAGGGACAACAAAGGCAGGTGACACTAGCCAGGAGAGCACGGGGACACCCGCGGGAGCCCCAGCGAGACCGGCAGCAGCAGCAGGAGGAGCCAGCGCGGGGTTCACTTACGCTGACGTTCAGCTTGCTGAGGTAGAAGTCCAGCAGGGCAGCGCTGACCTCCACCGCTCGCTGCCGCTCGTGCTCCTTGTTCGACTTGATCCAGGGGCCTAAATGCTGCGGGGGGTGGGGGGAAAACATCAGGGAGGAGAGCAGAAGCTGGGGGGCTCTGCCCTCCCCAGCCAAGGCAGCCTTCAGCCCTGCGACTCATCGTGCATGCCTGTGGCAACCATGGCTCCCACCCCACCAGCTCATCTCCAGGAGGACACGGGGTCTCTGCCTGCTGTGAGGCTGCGTGTGCGTCCTCCACGGGCTACCAGAGACCTCCTCACCAGCCACGTGTTGGCCACCCTTCTCGGACACCAGCAGGGATGGCCAGATGGGCCACGGCATCCTTCCTCCCCTACAGACCTTGCCCCAAGCAGCAGGGTGAGCCACCGGAGCAGCCGTGCTGCACTGCCAGCCTCTGCAGGAGCAGGACTAGGGTCACACCAGACCTCACGTTGCACGGAGAAGCGAGGACCGGCCTCACTAATTCCTGCTCTGACCTCTGGTTGGCAGGTCGGCACCTCGGCTTCCCTGCTTCTGCCCAAAGAACCCACCAAACCCAGGCTGCACCCACCGCAAACATGTCCTGCAGCCCGTGGGGGGTCAAGTTCCTCTGCAGGAGGCTCTTCAGCAGGTCTTTAAGGGCACCCATGGTGTCAGCGTACAGCATCTAAGGAGGAGAGATGGATCACAAGCTAAACAAGCCCTGCAGCTCATCCCAGAGAGCAGCCCAGGAGGGAAAAGATCTCCCTCTGCGCCTGTTCTCGGCTCGGAGGACTTTCCCAGGAGCTGGGTGCCGAGGAAAACGCAGCGACTGAAACCCAGTTTCCAAAATCCACCTTCCCTGGAAGCGCTGGGCACGTGGTGGGAGTCAGCTGGTGGCCGTGACCCGTGCCCAGTGCCCGCTGCTGGCCAGAGCCCAGCCGGCCAGCAGAGAAGCTTCAGCCCAGCCTTTCCAGAAGGGAATTCGGTCCTTCCCCCGCTTGCGGGGGGCGGGGGGAAGGGCTCACAAATTCCAGTGAGCCCAGTCTGAACGAGCCCTCTGGTAGATGCTTACGCTTTTCCTTCCAGGACTTATTTTGGGAATAAACTCCAAAAAAAAAAAAAGCAGCTACAAAGCTTCACAGGATGGAAGGGAAGGAGAGAACTGAGTATTAATTTAAAAGTTTTGAGCCAGATGCCTGCAAAGGCGAGGCGGGGAGGGTCGGAGCCCCGGGCTCCCACTCGGCAGCTCGGCCTGAAGGATCCGGTGGAGCAGGGGGGGGGCCGCTCCGCCGCCACCCAGCAGCTGCAACAACTTCATTAGCAGCGTGTTATTTTCATTCATTAAGCACTCGACCACAACGGAGGAGCAGCTGCAGCCTTTCAAAAGCCAGTTATGTAAAGCGCCCCCCCCCGCCTCTTTCTACCCTGCAGGGTTTCCAGGATCATTTGATTTTTCCCCCTCCAGGGAGTTCACGCTCTTATTAGCAGCATTTGGACTTGCTGATAAGCTCATATTTTCTCACTTGCTATCAGCGCACAGAAGGGCCAGGCTTTTTCAAGAGATAAGTGAGCAGGGGAAACGGTGCAGCTTGTTTTACGTCCCCCCCCTCCCCAGCCCCCCCCTGCCCCAGAGGTGCCCAGCTGAATGGGAAACAGGCCGTTTCCCACGGCTGATGCCCTGCCAGGGAGATGCTGGAGCCACGGGGGCTGGCGGGACCACGAAAAGGCATGGAAACCGGCGTCCCGCACCGCAGAACAAAGCCGTGGTGGAGGGCGACCCGACGTTAGCTCCGCGTGGGCTTCGTGCTGCCGGGGTTAGCTGGAGGCGAGCATCCCAGCAGCGCGGGTACCCCACCTCCTTGTGTAAGGCATCGCCTCCGTTCTCCTCCCTCTCCTTGGCCGGCTCCAGCGGCGGGAGGGCAAGCACGCTGGCGAGGCAGGTATCCATCAGCTCCGTCCTGTCGGGGTCACTGAGGTGGGGCTCCAGGATGCTGAGCCCAAGGTTAAGGAAGCAACGCGGAGCGCTCCGGGAGCGCCTTTCACCTGGCTAAGCTGGGGAAGAAGGATTTTGCCAAGCATTCCTGCTGACTTGACTCTACGCTAAGTGGCACAGGCTTTAATGGGAAGCGGGCAGAGCGTTCCCAGTATCTGTGTCAGGAGCACTGTGATGTGCCGAGTATTTTTAGCCGGAGCTCAGAAGCCCTCTCTGCGTCACCGAGAGTGCTGTGCCCTTGGCCCTGGGTTGTATAAAGAACATTTACTGCCGAGTCCCACGAGATCCGACGCCGGGAGTGGGCTCTGTGGGCACATTCCCGCAGGGAACAGGCGCGGAGGAAGGATACACCAGGTAAGTGCAGGTGATCATGGCTCGCTGGCGAACTGGCGTCCGCATGGCCTCCAGCGGCTCTGCTTTTATGAACTCCTGGAAGGCAGAAGGAGATGATGGTTACGGTCACATCCAGCCCCGTCCCGCTCTTGGCCCCCCAAGCTTTGGAGGTGACTGCTGCCCCAAAGCTCTGCCTCCCCCAGAGAGCAAGCCAGGAGATACAGCACAATACCCCGACACCCCAAATCCTGCCCAACCACCCCGCGGCCACAGAGATGCAACACCATCGCCCACCGCCAGAAATTCTTCAGCTCTGAGGGTGGTGAGAGCCTGGCCCAGGTTGCCCAGAGAAGCTGTGGCTGCCCCATCCCTGGAGGGGTTCAAGGCCAGGTTGGAGGGGGCTTGGAGCCCACAGACACCCAGGAGGCACCCAGAGCACACCTCTAGAGATGGAGCAGCTTCCCCCGTGCTTAACCCTCAGCAACGTGGGTTGGGAACCTCTCCCGGTGTCCTCTAGAGCAGCCCCAAGGCAGGCCCACCCTCCGGGGCTCGCTCTTACCACCATCTGGGCCACGAGCTCGGCTTTGCGGGAGAAGATGAAGTCTCCGCACTTGACGCCGTTGCAGATGGCTTGGCTGATCATGCAGATGCTCCGGATGAGGCACAGCTTCAGGGTCAGGTCCTGAGAGCACAGCTCGGGGTGAGAAGCGAAGGACCAGGCTTTACCCACGCAACGGTAACTCCTCATCCCACCCAGCACTGGTGGTCCCACCACCAAAACCAGTGCCCAGGCTGAGCACAACAGCGTGGCCTGTGCTGTTAGTAGCGTGTGGGCTCCTCTCTCTGCTCTTTCTCCACGTTACAGGCTCCCTTGGTGACCAGGGCAGCGTGAAGGTCACCCTGTCCCAGCCGGAGCTCCCTGGCAGAACACGGGACGAGGACAATGCTCCAGGTCCCCATCCTCCCCGCCGAGGCAGCGCCCTAATGCTCAAGGACGTCGGCAGGAGCTGCTCCTCCTGCCCAGCTCGGGCTCTAGGGCAGTGGGCACGGGGTGGGGAGGAGGCACCCCCATTAAAAGCGCTCCCCTCACCCTCGGGGGAGCCCCTCAGGGGGGTGAGGGACCAGGGGAGGGTCTGAGGGAGAAGGTCCCCAGCCCGGGGGGTGGGGGGTGCAGAGATGCTCTGCGGAAGCTGTTAGTGCCAGCGGGAGCCCAGAAGGAAAAGGCATTAGTGGAGCCCGGAGAAGGAGCCCTTGGCCGTGACAGTTCGACTTGACAAACGCCATTTTTCTTGTGCAAAGAGAAATAAATATAGAAAAATATTCTCCCGTGCAAAGAGAAATATAAAAACACAGCCCCGCATAGCCCCCCCCCCGCCCCGGGACAGCAATCTGGGGTTCAACATGTGCCCGTTGAACGATTGTTCGGGGGGGAGAAGCAGGAAAATTAGTCGAGTGGATTTTAGCTGAGCGGTGTGGGCTGCGGCTCGGTCTCCGAGTCCCCACGCGTCCCCAGCCAAGCACGTGTACGGGGGGGGGTGAGAACAGCCCCGACCCCAGCCCCGAGCCCCCCAAGGCTGGGCACAGCTTGTATTGCCACGAGCGCAAGCCCAAAGGGGCTCGCTGCCTCCCGGGGCCGGCTCCGGGAGCTCCAGCCAGGCTGGGCTGGCCCAAAAGCCTCAGCAGAAGGGGCGGGAGGCGACAGGCTCTGGTCTGCCCATGCCGGGGGGGGGGGGGGGGGGGCAGCTCAGCATCCCACCACCCTGCTGCCCCCCGGAGCCACACTGGCACCTACGGCTCCTCTCCTGCCAAAAAAAGGCCAAAAAAAGCCTTTTTCTCATCCCCTCTGCTGTGAGTTTTGGCACTTTGGGGCAGTGTGGAGCAGGGGGGAGCGGGCTGGGGGGGTCGGGGCGAGGAGCAGCAGCTCCCCCGGCTCTCCCGGTCCCCGGTGCTGCTGTGGGCACCGCACCGAGCCGCTCTCCAGGGGAACCCAGAGCCAGAGGCAGCGAGAGAGAGAGAGCAGGAAAAGAGCAGAGAGTAGGTGAGATTTAACGCCTCACACTGTACCTTGGTTTCTACCTTTATTCCCAGAACCTGAACAAGTGAAAAAATAAGACACGTTAGGAAGGCACGAGTGAGCGGACCCCGCAGGGAGGGATCTTCTCCCCAGGAGCTGCCGGTGGGTCCCAGTGGGACCCCATCCAGGACAGCCTGGGCTGCTCCAGCTCACCCGGGTGCGCTCTCCCCTCCCCGGGCCGTCCCACGCGGCTTTACCTTGGTGTTGAAGTACTGGAAGATGTTCTTCAGGATGTCTGCTTCGATCCTGGCCAGCACCAGCTCCTTGGGCGCGTAGACAGCTACGTAGCCGTAGCAGAGGATGAGGCTGCTCTTGATTTTCTCCACTTCGTTGTCGCTACGGTCCTGTCAGGGCAGAAGAGGATGTTAGCAGGGCGGTGGGGCGTCACGAGGAGGCGGTTTCTGCCCCACCAGCTGAAGGTGCCCCCTTGAAGACAGGGTCCCTCCAAGCGGGTCGTGGACCTTTGCTTCCCATCCTTTTGGTGGTGAATGGGACCCCCAGAGCCCTGATGGAGCATCGACCCCGTGTGAGCCTGATTGCCACGAGTGTTCCCTGTTAGAGCCCCGCGGGGCAGCACCTGAGCCCAGCCGAGTTAACCAGGTTAACTGCTGGTTAACTACCGTGCTAGGAACCAGCACCCGCTGCCCATTAACCATTCACCTGCCCCATCTCACAGCTGAGCCCCCCCATCCCACAGCCCAAGGGACAGGGACAAGGGCTGCACAAGGGGTCCCTCCACCAGCTCCCGAGCCCGGGGGCCAAGCTCTCTCCCACGCAGTGCTAATTCTGTCCCCCCAAAGCCCCACCTGAAGAGACTGGGAATTAAAACAGCCGCCTGGGTCAGAAAATGGGAGGAAAGGCTTTCGCTGCCAGCGCTGGGGGCACAAAACACCCCCCCGGGGGTCTCCTGGGGCGTGTGTGTGGCTGTGGGAGCCGCTCGGGGATGGCACCCAGGTGGGTGACAGCCAAACCGCGCTCTGCATCAGGCCGAGGGTCCCCCGATGGGTGCAGAAGCCAAGTTTCAGCTTGCTAGAGCCCACCCAGCAGCTTCCCCAGGAAGCCAAAGGCAAGGCAAGCGCACCCAGGCAGGGAATGAACTCCTTTCCCGAGGACGGTTCCGGCACACGTCGGGTCTGAAGAAGCCCTGGGGAGCCTCTTGCCCCCGGCCGGGTGGCAGCGGGGGGGGCCCTTCGGCTCTTACCTTGAAGAGACTGAACAGCCCCACGGATTTCTTGAAGACATCAGACCTAACGAAATCTTCCAGCTTGGCCAGGGTTTCCTCCAGGTGATTTATTGCACATATCCCAAAGCAGGAAGCAAGCCCCTGGAGGAAGCAGAGAAAACACATTAGCAGAAAGCTATTAATTCAACCAGCCCCAGCTGACGCTTAAAGAGAGCCTGTTTATTGGTTTAATTCCCGGCACCTGAGCCGTGCCCAGCTGGGAGCAGCCCTGGCAGCCAGCGCTCCCCTCTCCCAGGGCAGGGGATGCACCTCCAGGGGATACGGGGCACAATAACACCGTCCTTCTCCGGGTGACAAGGATGTGACACTGGGGGGGAACAGACGTCAGGGGCTCCGCGGGAGACAGGAGCCCGGCCGAGCGCGGAGGAGAGAGCGAAGCAGGTCCTGCCTTTCTGCTAAAGCTCCGGGAGGGCGAGAGAGCCCGGGCTGGAACTCCATAAACAAGTTTATTCAAGAGCAGCCCTCGCCGGAGCCGGGTGAAGCTGGAGTGAAGCCAGGCCACCGCTGGCCGCCGGTGTTTGCGCTGCACTTAAGCTGCTCGGCCAAGTTCAAAGGGAAGCCGGGAAAAGGGAGAGAAGCCGGAGCAGGAGTCTGGCCAGGATGGGCAGGAAGAGCTTGACCCCGACCTCAGCCCCAGGGGAGCCGAGGAGGGTGTGAGCTGGAGGTAAAGAAAACGCTGCAAAGCATCCACGAGCAGATGGCTTTTCAGAAGGGTCTGTAGCCACAGGATGAGGGGGAACAGTTTTAACCTAGAAGAGGGGAGATTTAGACTAGATCTAAGGAAGAAATTTGTCACTCTGAGGGTGGTGGGAGCCTGGCCCAGGTTGCCCAGAGAAGCTGTGGCTGCCCCATCCCTGGAGGGGTTCAAGGCCAGGTTGAAGGGGGCTTGGAGCAACCTGCTCTGGTGGGAGGTGTCCCTGCCCAGGGCAGGGGGTGGCACTGGGGGGGCTTTAAAGGTCCCTTCCCACCCAAACCATTCCGTGATTCGATGATTTCCCCAAGGAAGCAGCTCTGCCAGCAGGTTCAGGGCTGGAAAACAGCATCCTGCCCCGGTCTGGGTCCGCACGTCACTTGAGGAAGTGTCCCAAGGCACCCCCTGCACCTCCCCCAGCTTCGGAGCCCTCCTGCAGGCAGGGTCTCTTCAGTTTTCTGGGCCTGTTCACCCAGATGCTGCCACCAACCCTACAAGCCATTCTCCAGGAGGTACAAGCCCAGGCCAGGCATGGTGGGACCAGGAAGGAGAGGTGGGCACGGTAGGACTGCTCTCCTGGTCCATCAGGATGACCCTTGAGATGTTTGGCATAACTCCTCCTCACCTCCCTTTCCGCCTCCTCGTGGTATCTGGCTGTTTCCAGGAGCTCCTGGAGCTGCTTCTGCACGAGGTCTTTGCTGGCGCAGGCCCCGAGCGTCGTCCCGATGCATTTATACAGGAAATTCTGGAAGAGCGAGAGGAAGGTTACGGCCCTGTGGAACCCCGCCGAGTCCTCGGAGGCACCGAGCTCCTCACACACCCACTGCTCCTCGTGGCACCCTGGAAACACGTTCCTTGAGGCAAAGGAGCAGGACAGAGCCCGCCCGTAAGCTGCTGGGACACTCGGAGCACCAGGACACAACTCGTAGGGCTTATTTGGTCCTTTCCCTCTTTGCCTGGTGCGGCTCGTTCCTCGCTCGGCTGAGCTACCGACCCGCTCAGAGGTGTCCTGCGAGCTGCAGAGACCCCGAGCCGGGTCTCACCAGCAGCGGGCAGAGCAGCGCAGCCCGGCCGGGACCTCTCGAGCTGGCCATCTGGCTGCGGACTGACCGCTATCTCATTTCCAAGCTCGCCCAGCCACCTCACCCACCTCCCGCTCTTCCTTCCTTCCTTCCTTCCCTCCTGCCGCCCCTTGCCCAGCGCCGAGCTGCTGGCAGAACTTTGGGAAACATCGAGGGCTGGATCCCCCGGGACCGTCACCTTCTCCAGCGGGAGGCCGTTGTAGCTGCTCAGCTGCCGGCACATCTCGGTGACGAAGTGACAAATCCAGGCGTTGTCAGCGACGGCCGCCAGCGTCTCCTGGAGGAACTGCAGGGGGGAAAGAGCCATCAGAACAAACCCATTCCAGGCAAAACGAGGAGCCTCAGCTGGGGGGAGCTCGTGTCAGACCTACCGGGAGCCTTTTCTGCCCCAAACCAGCAGGCACCCCCCTGCCACGGGAATTGCTAGGCAATTCGGAAGGCACCTGCCCACCCCAGAGAGGATCCTGCCGGCACAAAGTCAACCCCCCCCTCCAGAAATGTGCCTTTGTCCTCAGCGTCAGGTATTTTCCAAGATAAACTGCACCCAAGTACCACCACCACCACCAGCGGAGCAGGACGAGCCCTGCTCAGTTTTAATTGCTTCTCCGTGCCCTAATTTTAAGGCTCTCCAATTAAGTGGGGAGACACCCCTGGGAGCGCTGTTCTCTGACCCACCAGCAAGCCAGGAAGCTCTTTTTTTTTTTTTTTATTTTTTTTTAGCTTTCCCTGCAGGAACGGCAGGTCACCCTCCTCCCTGCCATCTCCCCTTCCGAAGTGACGAGACCCAGCAGCGTGACACGGAGTGACCACCTCTGCCACCGCGGGCAGGACTGGCGTGCAGGATGGCGAGCCCGGCCAAGCCCAGGAGGTGGTTGCCACTTGCCCTCCCACCGCCCCATCGCCGCAGCAGGGACCCTCACCAGCAGCAGCTTCTCTTCCCACTCCTTCTGGGACAGGGACTTCTCCGTGTTCTCTAGGAGAAAGGACATTTTTGGACACTCGTTTCTCAACCTGGATGTGGACCCCGCGGGGGGGCGGTGGGGGGCAGACGCTCCCCAAATGCTGCCTGTTCTGTCCCCGACACAGCGGGGCTAAAATCCTGGGACACAGAGGCACTCCCGGCAGGAATTAGTGCTGATTAAAGGGGGATTAAAATCCTTATTAAAATAGGAAATGGGACTTCTTAAGAGAGCTTCAATGCACCCAGGGTCACCTGCACGTGGGCAGTACTTGTTCATAGAGTCACTGAATGGTTTGGGTGGGAAGGGACCTTAAAGCCCCCCCAGTGCCACCCCCTGCCCTGGGCAGGGACACCTCCCACCAGAGCAGGTTGCTCCAAGCCCCCTCCAACCTGGCCTTGAACCCCTCCAGGGAGGGGGCAGCCACAGCTTCTCTGGGCAACCTGGGCCAGGCTCTCACCACCCTCAGGGGGAAGAATTTCCTTCCCACATCTCACCTAAATCTCCCCTTTTTCACCTTAAAACCCTTCCCCCTCCTCCTAGGGCTCCCCTCCCTGATCCAGAGTCCCTCCCCAGCTTTCCTGGAGCCCCTTTAGGGACTGGAAGGGGCTTCAAGGTCTCCCCGGAGCCTTCTCTTCTCCAGGCTGAACCCCCCAACTCTCTCAGCCCCCCCTCCCAGCAGAGGGGCTCCTTGGACGCCCCCAAGTGTCCAGGCAGGGGCAGCCCAGTTTGGAGGTGGTGACTCCAGCAGAGTTTCTCCCGAGCAGAAGCCCCTTCCTACCTTCTATGTGCTCCACCAAGAGAGGGACCTGCTTGCTCCAAAGCTGGTCCAGGGCGGGATGGACGCTGTAATGCAAGACGTTGAGCAGCCGCAGGGCAGCCACCCCCCGGCAGTCTCCTGCGTAGGGCTGGGAAGATACGACCTGAAAGGTTGGGGGACGGAACAGAGGGTGTCAGAGCAGGTTGGGAGTCAGAAAATAGTGAACAAAGACCAGAGGAATTCAATACTGGGAGGTGACTGATCTCTAGACCTCAATGAATCTACAGCTCCCTCCTTTCGCTCCGGCTGGGGACAGAAAAATGTTGGCAGGAGAGAACATCTCTCCGTACCCCGAATTCATCCCTGGGCAAAGGGGAGCAAACCCCAACCTCCCCAGGGCTGAGGAACAGTTCCTCAAAGCCCCGTAAGACCAGCTGGAGAGCTGCACACCCCACGGGCACAGCTCTGGGTGTCCAAGGGGGGGTCTGAGCCTTCATAACCTGCACGGAGACGCTCCTACGTGGGGAGGGGATGGGGGCGCATCCAACCCAGGAGGTGCACAGCGGTTCTGGACACAGGCACCTCTGCCTGGAGCAGTGAAGTGAAACGGGGAGTTCTCCCTGCCCGTTTTCTGGGACGGGCTCGGTGTGGCCTCCTCCGAGTCCATCTGGGAGAGGGGAAGGGGGGTGGTTTCTTCGGAACGTGCCGGAGAAAGGGCGAGCTCTGCCTTCAGGCCACTCACCAGCAGCCTCGTCATCAGAGCGTAGGGCGAAGGAAGGTTTGCTACAAAGAAAAGGGGAAAAAAGCGTAAGACATCACCCAGTGAGAGTCCACGAAGGTCACAGAGACCCCCCCGGGGGACGTGGCTGCCGGGGGAGGCTGGCACTGACCGTTCAGGTCGTAACGGATGAGGGAGGCGTTTTCTCCCTCCTCTTGCTTCTTCGTGGCCAGGTACATGAGGCTCTTGCAGAGCGGGGTGAGGGCGTTGGTGAACTGTATGGGAGTCACAAACTCCAGGAGGTATGGCCAGAGAACCTGCCGGGAAGAGGAGGATGGAGACCCTGCACCAGAGCCAAGGACCGAGAGGGATGGGAGGGGGAGGTGCCGGGTGAAAGGCCTTTTGCTGATGGAGAAAATCCCCAAGTCCCCTTATCTTGTTCACCATAGGGAGGGGTCAAAGAATTAGAGAATCACTTTGGTTGGGAAAGACGTTTAAGGTCACCGAGTCCAATCCCTGACTCTGCTCTAGAAGCACCGAAGCTCCAGCCCCAGGGTGTTCCCTTTCATAGAACCATGGAACAGTCTGGGTGGGAAGGGACCTTCAAGACCATCCAGTGCAGGGACACCTCCCACCAGAGCAGGTTGCTCCAAGCCCCCTCCAACCTGGCCTTGAACCCCTCCAGGGATGGGGCAGCCACAGCTTCTCTGGGCAACCTGGGCCAGGCTCTCACCACCCTCACAGCAAAGAAGTTCCTCCCCACATCTCATCTCCATCTCCCCTCTTTCAGTGTCAAACCCTTCCCCCTCCTCCTAGGGCTCCCCTCCCTCATCCAGAGTCCCTCCCCAGCTTTCCTGGAGCCCCTTTAGGGACTGGAAGGGGCTCCGAGGTCTCCCCGGAGCCTTCTCTTCTCCAGGCTGAACCCCCCCAACTCTCCCAGCCTGTCCTCCCAGCAGAGGGGCTCCAGCCTCCCAGCATCTCCAACAGGTCCATGTCCCTCCTGTGCCGGGGGCTTCCAGCCCCACTGCCTTGCTCCAACCTTAGAGAAGCTCATGGGGAGGGCACGCACAGGTCCGTGGGAGGGCAGCTTCCCAAACCAAACCTCCCCCATGCTCTCAGAGGGATGGGGACAGTGGCAATCAGCTCCTACAAGGGTTGGGAGTGGTGAGAACCCACCCCGTCCGGCAGATGGACCAGCCTGCAGAGACAGGGGCTCTGGGACCAGCACCCACCACCCCGGAGGTGGAAAGGACGGCGCAGACTCACATTGTTCATCCTGTCAACAGTCGTGCTGAGGAGGAAGAGCGTATTGACGCTGATGCTCTGGACGCTGTCACTAGTGAGGTCATCGGCATCCGGCGGCTGCTTTTTGGGCTGCTGGAGGAGAGGGAAAGGGCAGGTCAGCACCGGGGGCAGATCTGGGTGATTCCCTCAGGGAACGTCTCTCCCAGACCGTGGAGATGGCACATCTGGGTGATTCCCTCAGAGAACGTCTCTCCCAGACCGTGGAGATAGCACATCTGGCCAACAGCAGGCTGGAGGGAACGGGCAGAACCCAAAAGCCTCCCGGTTCGTGGACCATCTCCAGCACCTGCTCCATCTCCATGGCTTCCTCCTGCCCTGCTCCAACAGGTCCATGTCCTTCTGATGTTATAATAATAATTCTTACGTTGTAATCATAATTCTTACATCGTAATCATAGTTCTTATGTTGTAATAATAATTCTTACGCACACAGGTACAGACAGGGGCTTGCCCGCTCCCACCCGGGGAACCTTTCTTGAGGATTTTTGGATTTTTTTCCCCCCCGCCCCAGGATGTGCTCACCATATCGGAGGGCAGGGCGCACTGCCGGACCAGGAACTCCATCATGGCCTCGCCGCCGGGCTGCTCCAGGTAGCCGTGATGGGCCATGGCGCTGATCACCTGCACCACCGCCCGCTTCACCTGCGTGGGCAGAGAGAGGGGAGAAGCTGTGAGCCGGGGGGGTTCCTGCCCACTGCAGGGTCCTCCTCACAACTGTCCTTCTCCACCACCTCCTCCTCCCCGGTGGTCCGGAACGTTATTATGGGTCCTACGCAGCCCTTAAATGGGTTTGGGCTCTGCCAGCAGCAGCCGGGATGGCACGGGACAGCGGGGAGAACAGCCACCGCTCCCGACCAGAGCGGGCAGGACAGAAGCCACGTGTGGTTGTGTCTGGCAAAGCAAAGTTTGTGTTTTGCAAGCGGGATGCGGCCTGCGAGGGCGTGAGACGAGCCACCAGCAGCCCGGTGCTCCTGGCAGCGCCGGGAATGGCCTTTACACGCAGGGCTTTGGGCAGGAGCACCCCCCAGCACCCCCAGGTCCTTCTCGGCAGGGCTGCTCTCTCCATCCCTCCATCCCCAGCCTGGCCACGAACTCGCTGAGTATCTTCTGGGCACGAAGGAACCAAAAACCAAAAGCCCAGCCAGGTGAGAGACGAGCAAGAGGAGGAGATGACAGAGGACAGCCGGGCTGGCAGAGGCAGGGGACACGGCTGTGTGGGGCTCCAGAAATAACCCCCCATCCCTGAAGTACCCCGTGGAAGAGCAGAAGCTCAGCTTACCTTATTATTGCTGTCTTGCAGAGGGAGTTTCATAGATGAGAGAATAAAAGGCTTTTTAATCTCCATTTGAGAAGCTATAAAAAAAGAAGACAGAGTCTGAAGCTCCGTGATGCTCTTGAGCTGCCCAGAACAGAGCTGCTCATCCCAAACACCTTCCTTCCCCCACAGGGAGGGCTTCGTCCCTCGCCCCCTTCCCAGCTGGCTGGGCCACCAGGCTGGTTTCCTTCTGCCCTCACCCTGCAGCCAAGGATGGGCTCGTCTCATCCCAGGTCCCAGCAGGAAAATGAGGGGACTCGTGGAAAGGGACCCATGGGAGGAAGGAGAAAGCTGCCTGGAGCCCCTTGGCACCAACCAACAAGGACCACGACCAGCCGGTGGCAGCCACCCCGCTACTCACGGGCGCTGTTGATGATCTGCCTCATGATGAGGAGCGTCCCCACTCGTGTCCTCTCGTTGCTGCTCTCCAGCTTGGGGAGGAGGAAGGCCAGCACGCGGTCAGGGAAGGAGCAGGCTGCGGGAGCCAAACCAGCCGTCAGGGATGCGGGGATGCAGGGATGCAGGTTGGGGATGCAGGCACCGCATCCCACCCGGTGTGTCCCCAGGGGCAGTGGGGCTTTGCCTGCTGCCACGTCACCCCGCGAGCCCCGCAAACCGGCCCATCCTCCTCCTCCTCGCATCCAGATCTGGGCTTTTCTCCGGCACTTTCAGCGTGTTCCCTGCCCTCCCCGGGGAGCCGGAGGAGTTTAAATTATACCTGCCAACAAGTGCCGCCCCGGCTGTCAAAACATTGTGGTGGTTAAAAATAAACCCAGTCGGCGGGTGGTGGAACTGGAGCAACGCTCGTGGGCTTTGGGGAGGGGTGGGCTGCTCCCGGGCTGGGTGGCCTGAAGATGGTTCAAGGCCCGGCTACGGGTTTGCCTTCTCGAAAGGGACATCACCCAAGTGTGACTCACAAGGCAGCGGCTCGTCACACCGCTGCTCTTTTTTTTTTCCTGGTGATTGCACACGCGGCTGTGGGTGCCACAAGCCATCTGGGGAGGAGAGCCAAAGCTGGGGCAGCCACGGAGCTCCACACGCAGGCTGGGGACACATACGCCATCGGTCAGCCCACATCTCCGGCCACTGGGGACCCCGCTGGGCTCTGAATGTTTGCAGTAACCCAAAACGTGAGGGTGGTGAGAGCCTGGCCCAGGTTGCCCAGAGAAGCTGTGGCTGCCCCATCCCTGGAGAGGGGTTCAAGGCCAGGTTGGAGGGGGCTTGGAGCAACCTGCTCTGGTGGGAGGTGTCCCTGCCCAGGGCAGGGGGTTGGAACTCAATGATCTTTAAGGCCCCTTCCAACTCTAACCATTCTATGATTCTATGAAAATGGCACCCGTATGAGCCGTACATGAGATACGGCAGCCAGGAGGATGGATGAGCAGGGAACCCCCAGAGTCAAACTACATCTACTGCCCCTGACCACCAGCTGAGGAACCTGGAGAGGTCTCAGTCGGGTGGCACAGCTCAACAGGCTCCGAGGAAACCTCTGAAACCGAGCCAGGCGCCTTTGGGAAGATCCCTGGGAGGGGATGATCAGGCCTGAGCCCATGGTGAGCTCCAGGAGGAATGGAGCTGGCCCCGTGCTCTTCCTCAAAGAGCTCCAGTGAGAGATGGTCTCCCTGGACACCAGCCTTTAGGGACACGCAAAGCCACTGCCTTCTGCAAGCCTGATGCCATGGGTGAGAGCTGGGACAGAAACCACCACCCTCCCTTCCCTCCCGTGTCCCCACATGGCTAAGAGATGTCCACCACATCCCCCAAGCCCCGCTGAGACCAGGGGGAACAAACATGGAATCATGAAATGTTCTGGGCTGGAAGGGACCTTTCAGCTCCTGGAGTCCCACCACGGACCCAGCACTGACCAACCCACCACTGACCCATGTCCCTCAGCACCACGTCTGCCCGGCTTTTCAATCCCTCCAGGGATGGCGACTCCACCACTGCCCTGGGCAGCCTCTGCCAAGGCTTCACAGCCCTTTCCAGGAAGGAATTTTCCCCAATATCCATCCTAACCCTCCCCTGGCCCAACTGGAGGCCATTTCCTCTTGTCCCATGGCCTGTTCCTTGGGAGAAGAGACCGACCCCCCCTGGCTACACCCTCCTTTCAGGAGAGGACCACAAAGCACCAGAAGAACCCCCAGCCAGGGCACAGCACACCCAAACCTCTCCCAGGGCTTTGGGACAGCCACGCCGCCCCATCCCTTACCCAGGACGGTGAAGCATCGCAGAACCTCGGTGTGATTTTTAACAGTCAGGGGGACAGACGGATCCGCAGGGGAACAAATCTGGTGGAGAAAAAGCTGTGGTCAGGGATGTTACCCAGAACAGGCACCAGCAGGCTCAGACCCAGCCCTGGAGACGTAAGTGGTGCTTGGCACGGGCACAGTGATGAGATTTGGGACAGACGAAGCCCTGGGCTGGGGTGGTGACAGCATCCCAGGACACGGATGCCCAGAGCGAGGTCTTCACAGCAGCTCAAGTCACCTCAGGGAGCCCCACTTGGCATCAAGGTGCCTGCTCAGGAGCTCTTGAAACCTTGTCCCACCACCCAGGCGGGACCCTCCTCCGGAACCTCTTCCCAATGAGCCAACCCTTCCGGCTGCTATTAAAATAATTCAGGCTCTTCCTTCCATTTACGTGGCGGCAAAGACCAGGTGCTTCTGCTTTGCTCTGCTCTGCCGGAGGAGACACTCGGGGCTGTAACCGAGCCAGAGCTGTGGTGGGAGGGCAGCCCCGTCCCACAGCCCCGGAGCTGCCCCCCGCTGCCCCCCCCGCAGCCACCAGCAGCTTTCAGCCCGTGGAAGCCCCTCGTCAAGAAGCGGTTCCAGCAAAGGGCACCGTTACCACACTCCGGGGTTACGCATCGCTTTGGAAAAGTGTATTTTAAAGCCCAGCCTCTCTCTGCCGGGCGCTTCCAAGACTCACAGTCCGTTAGGTATTAAAAAGAAGGTGTTCAGCCCCGTTTTCAGCGTGATTTTAAGGGTGTAGTCACACAACAGCCCTCGCAGCCCTGCGGAGGAGGAGTCCTGAGAAGGGCTCCCGCACCCTGCGGCGCAGCCACTGCCCCGTGGCCAGTCAATGCCCTCCCCTATCCTCAAAAGGGCAAACTTTTCAAAAGGTCCATTGATTTTGAGGTGTTTGCTTCCGAACCCCTGGACAATGGTGCACTCAGAGCTTCAGACAACCGGGCTGTGCCTGGGACTCCATCGATATCTCAGACACCAGAGCCCCAGAGCTGGTGACACCGCCGGGGAGCAGCGGAGAAGACTCAGCAGGGCACAAAAAGCCAAGCCCTGACCTCAGGCTGGTCCAGGGGATGCCTCGAGCCCTGCAGACCCAGCTTACACCCCACGAGGAGCCCACCTTGCCCCCCAACACCCTCGCCCTCTGCCCAGCCCTTACCTGGGGGTGCAGGGTGCCCAGGAGAGAGTCCAGCTGCACGTCCAGGCTGCGGCTGCCGATGTTCACGGAAGCTTCCAGGATCTGGCAGAGGCTCTGCTCAGCGAGAGACCGGGTTGTGGTTAGAATCACGGAATGGTTTGGGTGGGAAGGAACCTTTAAAGCCCCCCCAGTGCCACTCCCCGCCCTGGGCAGGGACACCTCCCACCAGAGCAGGTTGCTCCAAGCCCCCTCCAACCTGACCTTGAACCCCTCCAGGGATGGGGCAGCCACAGCTTCTCTGGGCAACCTGGGCCAGGCTCTCACCACCCTCACAGCAAAGAAGTTCTTCCCCAGATCTCACCTAAATCTCCCCTTTTTCACCTTAAAACCCTTCCCCCTCCTCCTATGGCTCCCCTCCCTGATCCAGAGTCCCTCCCCAGCTTTCCTGGAGCCCCTTTAGGGACTGGAAGGGGCCACCATAAGGACACAGGGGGCTTTCTGGGCTGCCAGCACAGGTTGCCGGCCCGTGGCCAGCTTACTCCTCCTCCCCAGCACCCCCAGGTCCTTCTCGGCAGGGCTGCTCTCCATCCCTCCATCCCCCATCCCTTCACCATGATGCAGGGAGAGGGAATCTCGCGTGGAAAAGCCAATAGGACTGGGGAGGGGTCCTCGGCCAATGACACCAGCACTCGGAGCCGCTGACCTTGGATATGTAGAAGGCCTCCGTGTGCTTCTTGTAGAGGGTGAGGATGCCTGGAATCAGCTTCGGGAGCTGCTCCTCCAGCTTTTCGCTGGGCATCAGGTAACTCATCGGTCCCAGAGCCTCCACCACGGCCAGTCTCAGCTGCGGGGAGAGATCGCGCCTTAATGGTGTGGGCAAACCCTAGACAGACAGGGCCACCATCTCTGCTGCTGCGGAGCTGCTCCTCCTGGTGCTTCTAGGAGCCTCTGAGCCCAGGTGGGGACAGCATTGCCCCCGGCTTTGCTGCTCCAAGTGCAAGGGGTGCTCAGCAGAGAAGAGGGGTGCCTAAATGTGTCACCCAGGCCATCTGCGCCATGTGCCCAGACTGTCCCCCCAAAGGGCTGCAGAGGCACCCCATGCTCTGCTTTCCAGCAACGGGGACCAAGCCACCCGTTCTGCACCCCTTACACGTGGGACACGAGGACACAGGGACCAAAGCGGAGCTCGGCACATGGAGAAAAGCACCCAGCCCTAAATTGGAGCCGGGGGCTTGCTCTTCTGGGGGCCACCTCCTTGGAAAAGGGCACAGCTGAGATGCTGCAAGGCCAACGTCGGACTAACAGCCCCCCCCCGAGGTCCCACCATGTCCCCCTGTCCCCTCACCTTGGCTTCCCGGTGCTGCAGCCAGCTGTTGAAGAGCACTTCGTAGGCGCTGAAGATCTCATTGGAGAAGGTGTCCTTCCTGACGGTGGGGTCCGGGGCCTTGTCCAAGTTGGCCAGGTACTCCTGGATGCTCTCGCTGAAGTGCTGCAGAGCTGGGAGACAGATCTCGCAGTTAGATTTTTCCAGGCATACGAGGCAGTGTTTGTTTTAGCCCCTCCAGAAAGCAGATGGTCCACGTGCTGTGTCACTGGGCAGCAGCCCAAGGGATGGCAGATGCACCAGGACTCTCCCCATCAGGCTGAGAGACATCCCGAGCGGCGCCCTGGCTACCAGGCATCCTGGCAGGTAGCCACGCCAGAGACACGGGCTTCTTTGGGCTTCCTGGGCCGGGGCTGGGATAACCAGCTCCAGGGACCCTGGATTTGCCACGAGGGTCATTTCTACCCCTTCAGTAGCAGCTGGGGCGGCCAAGAGTCACAGCCTCGTGGCCACAGGCAAGCCAGAGCACCGCACCTCGACGAGTTCGTCCGGTCCCTGGGCCAGCAAATGTTGCGTGTCAGCACATGTTATTTTTCCCTCTTGCGAATTGGACCGGTGACAAGAGCATTGTTCCGTAAAAGGCAGGGTCCTGGCTCAGAAGAAAGGTTCAGCTGTCCGCAGGGGATATCATCTTCCATCTCCCCGCCCCGAGGAAGACTTTGCCATGGCTTTATGGGGTTCCCAAAGGCTTTATGGGGTCCCTGGGGCAGCCGAGCGATGACCTAACACCGGGAGCAGGTCTCAGCTGACAGCCCAAACACCTACTCGGTTTTACTCTGGGAGTTATCCCACGGCAGAGCGCACCGAAAAGCCTCCCAGCTCCAGGAGCTCCCATGTGGGATGTTCCTCCAGATGCTCAAGCACCAGCCTCCCCGGTTCAGCCCCGCGCTGCCGCTGGACACGGATGCTCCAGGCAGCTTTGCCCAAGCAGCACATCCCGTGCTGGCCTCTTGCAGACAGCCCCAGGAAGCCTGGCTCGCTACAAACCCTGCCTGGCCACCCCATCTGACCCCCAGCCCCAGCCCACTCCTCTGCCCGGCCCTCAGCTCCTTCCAGCCCTGTCCCTGAGACCCCCAGACCCCGGAGCTCACGTGCACGGACCCTGCTCTCCCTCCCCGTGCTGCCAGGGCATGTCCCTTAACACACCGGGGGGCTTTTCCAGCTTCCTCACCCTTCGCTAGCCATTTCTTAACGAAGGAAGCCCAGAGGGACCCGGACAGGCTGGAGAGGTGGCCCCATGTGAACCTCATAGGGTTCAAGCAGGCCAAAGGCAGGGTCCTGCCCCTGGGAGGGGGGAAACCCCGGTCCCAGCCCGGGCTGGGGATGGAGGGATGGAGAGCAGCCCTGAGGAGAAGGGCTTTGGGGGGAAAAGCTGGCCATGGGCTGGCAACCTGCGCTGGCAGCCCAGAAAGCCCCCCATGTCCTTATGGTGACCCCTTCCAGTCCCTAAAGGGTCTCACAACCCACGTCCCGCAGTAATGGGGCAAAGAAAAAAACCCCCGAGACCCTGCTGCCCTGGGGAGGAGGTTTCCCTGCAGTGAGGCTGCGGCAGAAGCTGGGAGACTGAAGGACACGAGGGCTGTGATGGAGGAGCAACAGCATCTCTGGCACAACGACCGCCCGGCACCGCCCGAGGGGTGCCCACGCTATCGGCTGGGGACTCCGGACCCCGGTCCTGCCTCATCCCTCACGCCAATGGCACGGAGAGGCCGACACGGCCCCCGAGGATGCCGGATGACTCAAGGGCACGCCAGCTCTCCGGATCTCCACGAGCTCCGTGCGCCCATGTTATCACAGCCAGAGGAAGAAGCAGGTCCGAGGAGGAGGAAGAGGAGGAGGAGGAGGTGGAGGAGAGGGGAAAGCGCCCGGGACCCAGGGCGCTGCACTCCGAGGGTTTTGTGGCTCCCTCCTCTCCTACGGCAGATGTTTGTTTACAGCCCGGTCGGACCCGAGCTGCTGAGTCACATCGTGACCTCATACCACAGCCAGATCGTTTCCATCACGTGCCTCCTCATCCTCGCCGGCAGCACGCAAGGAAAGCACTGCAAGCGCTGCCCTGCCTGCTGGGAGAGACCATCGTCACCCTGCTTCTGTCCTTAAAGGGGGGCCAGGAGCCCCCCAGCCTGCTCCCCTGGGCTCAGACGGATAGGAAGGACACAGAGAATGATGGAAGGGTCCGACACTGCTCCGTGGAGCTTGTGCTGCTGAGAAACCAGCCAGGGCAGGGAGGGTCTGGATGCTCTTTGGGCAGAAACTCTGAATTCTCATTGATGCCCACCTCGGAGGGGCCAGGAAGGTCCCCAGCTCACTCCTGTCCCACCCAGCACCTCTCTCAGGATCACGTTCCCAGATCCACCTCTCCATCCCTGCATTCAGCCCAGGATCACGTCCCCAGATCCACCTCTCCATCCCCACAATCACGTCCCCAGATCCACCTCTCCATCCCCACATTCAGCCCAGGATCACGTCCCCAAATCCACCTCTCCATCCCCACGATCACGTCCCCAAATCCACCTCTCCATCCCTGCATCCAGCCCAGGATCACGTCCCCAAATCCACCTCTCCATCCCCACGTTCAGCCATGGATCACGTCCCCAGATCCACCTCTCCATCCCTGCGTCCAGCCTGGATCAAGCTCCACATAGGTCCTCCGTAGGCTGATACCTCCCTTCCACCGTCCCTCTGCACTGGGCCACCCTGGAACGGCAAAACCACCCCAAAAAGACCTGCCTGCGCCACACGGTTGTGCTGACCCCAGAGTTCCCTCCTCCACCTTCCATGTGCTTTAGGACACGGGTTCAGAGGTTGCACGTACTCTGTGAGAGCAACAACCCAACTGTGCCTCAGCAACAGCAGCTACAGGCTCGTTTTGGGAGGAACGCATGTGGAGCCGGGACATCACGCTCCTCAGGACCAGAGTGGGGAGCAGAAAGCCAGAAGAAGGGATGGCTGGAAGTGAGGAAGGAGAAGGACGTGATGGTGGAAGGGTGCTCTGGAAAGAGCCACCCAAATCTCAGAACTGAGTTTTACCAGCCCCACGGGCCACACTGGTCGGTCCCCACCACGTCTGAGCAGAAGGATCCCTTCTCCTACGCATCATCCCTTCTATGATCCCTTCTCCTGGAGCCCCTCTGCTGGGAGGACAGGCTGAGAGAGCAGGGGGGGGTTCAGCCTGGAGAAGAGAAGGCTCCGGGGAGACCTTGGAGCCCCTTCCAGTCCCTCAAGGGGCTCCAGGAAAGCTGGGGAGGGACTCTGGATCAGGGAAGGGAGCCACAGGACGAGGGGGAAGGGTTTGACACTGAAAGAGGGGAGACTGAGATGAGATCTGGGGAAGAACCTTTCCTGTGGGGGTGCCCCATCCCTGGAGGTGTCCAACAGCGTGAGACCGTTTCTGGACTGCAGTGGATCCCAGGAACGAGTTCAGACACAAACCTCCTTGTTTCCAGCAGAAATAGGTGCTGCTGAACGTAGTCCTACATCCACCCCTACGCTTTACAGGGCTGCTCCCACTCATCCCATTCATTCCCGGACGCACACAGCCACATCAGCGTTCCCAGGCCTTGGACGTGAGTATCAGCAAGAGATAAGGTGTCCTCCAGCGGCTCCCGCGGGGTCTCTCACAGCCCTTCAACCTCCACTCCCCCAGAACACCTTTCATTTTCACCCAGCGGTGGAAAGAAAACCACAAACCCTGAGGAGCCTCTGCTGGGTGTTAGCATTGTCCCTGCTCGGGGCCACAAACCGTCCTGTGATCTGAGATGCCTGGAGAAGAGAAGGCTCCAGGGAGACCTTAGAGCCCCTTCCAGTCCCTCAAGGGGATCCAGGAAAGCTGGGGAGGGACTCTTGATCGGGAGGAGCCATAGGAGGAGGGGGAAGGGTTTTAAGCCGAAAAAGAGGAGATTTAGGTGAGATGTAGGGAAGAACTTCTTTGCTGTGAGGGTGGTGAGAGCCTGGCCCAGGTTGCCCAGAGAAGCTGTGGCTGCCCCATCCCTGGAGGGGTTCAAGGCCAGGTTGGAGGGGGCTTGGAGCAACCTGCTCTGGTGGGAGGTGTCCCTGCCCAGGGTCGGGGGTTGGATTTGATGATCTTTAAGGTCCCTTCCCACCCAAACCACTGGGTGACTCTACGACAACCGAGTGGGTTGTTTGTCACCCCTGCAGATGCTGGTGCTTCTGCATCAAACCCCTCTGCACAAGCAGCAGCAGCTTCCAGTGAGCCCGGGGCTGGAGGAGGGTGTCACGAGAAGGGAGCCCCGTGACATCCTGCCAGCCCACCCAGAGTGTCACATCCTGAAACCGGCTCGGGAGAATTACAGAAGTGGCTTGGACAGGAGCTGGCCTGGCACCGCCGCTGCACCCCAGCTCCTCACAGTCCCCATCAGGGCTAACGCTTGGAAGATGCCACGTTCATGGGCACAATAAAGGGACAACTTGGTTCATAAGAGGGTCTCAAGCAGGGCATCCCTCCTTCCTTCCCCATCCCCCCAGGCCGGTCCCCTCGGCGGGAGTTGGGATGGCTCTGGAGCATCCGTGTCCTTTTTGCCAGAAGAGAAAGTAGAGAAGATCATGGAAGCGCCTGGGAGATGGGAACCAGACTGGAGATGGAGGAGGACTTTTGCTGGATCCCAGTGACCTCGAGCTGACAACCATCCACCCCTCCCCAGAACCAGCCAGCTCCCTGCTCCCAGACACTCAGGAAAGGTCCATCTGAGCCAGTTCTCCTGGGACTCTTAAGGGAAGGGAAAAAGCCTCCCAACAACATCCCTAAATTCACTGCAGCCTCAGAAAGATCCAGAAAAAACCTTACCGTAGCAGAAGACAGCCTTCATGTGGTCCTGCTTGGCCATTCCCAGCATGGGCAGCATGGTCCCGAGGATGGAGTTGAGGAAAGGCACCATTCCGAACACTGGGAAGGAAGCGGGAGATGCTCAGTCTCAGCAGACACACAGGTCCCGCTCTGCGGCCACCCCAGACCCAGCAGCATCACAAGGGCACCCAAAAAACCCCAGCTCAAGGCAGCCAGGACCTTGATTTTGTCGCAGAGGAGATGCCAAGAGTCCCCGGGGGGGCTGCCACCCCAGCAGGCAGCAGAGACAGGTCCAGCACGGCAGCCACTCGCCGCCCTCCCGCCCCCAAACTTCACTGAATGAAATTCGTTTTCATTCATTTCCTGAGGAAATTCAACCAGGGCAAGTGTAGGGACCTGCCCCTGGGGAGGAACAACCCCCTGCATCAGGACAGGTTGGGGGTGACCTGCTGGAGAGCAGCTCTGAGGAAAGGACCTGGGAGTCCTGGTGGACACCAGGATGCCCAGGAGCCAGCAATGTGCCCTGGTGGCCAAGAAGGCCAATGGCATCCTGGGGGGCATCGGGAAGAACATGGAGAACCTCAAGGGAGGTCATCCTCCCCCTCTGCTCTGCCCCAGGGAGGCCCCATCTGGAGCACTGGGACCAGTTCTGGGCTCCCCAGTTCCAGAAGGACAGGGAACTGCTGGAGAGGGGACAGCAAAGGGCTACAAAGATGCTGAGGGGCCTGGAGCATCTCTCTGATGAGGAAAGGCTGAGGGACTTGGGTCTGTTGAGTCTGGAGAAGAGCAGACTGAGGGGGGGTCTGATCAAGGCCTCTAAATACTTGAAGGGTGGGTGTCAGGAGGATGGGGCCAGTCTTTTTCCAGTGGTGCCCAGAGACAGGACAAGAGGGACCGGGCACAAACTGGAACGTGGGAAGTTCCACCTAAAGATGAGGAGGAACTTCTTTGGTGTGAGGGTGGCAGAGCCCTGGAAGAGGCTGCCCAGAGAGCTGGTGGAGTCTCCTTCTCTGGAGACATTCAAACCCGCCCGGATATGTTCCTGTGGGACCTGCTCTGGGTGCCCCTGCTCTGGCGGGGGGTTGGAGGAGATGATGTCCAGAGGTCCCTTCCAACCCCAATCAGCTGGTCACACTCTTCCTGAAGGCCAATGGCAGCCTGAGGGGCATCTTGGCCACAAGGGCACATTGTTGGCTCATGGTCACCCTATTGTCCACCAGGACTCCCAGGTCTTTCTCCTCAGAGCTGCTCTCCAGCAGGTCAGCCCCATCCTGTCCTGGTGCAGGGGGTTATTTCTCCCCGGGTGCAGTAGAGCCAAAGTAGTAGTAGAGCCCCAAAGCAGAGCCAAAGCCTCCACCATGGCTTTCCCTTTTCCCCGGGGAACCCAGCAGAGCCACCAGGAGAGCCTTTAAAGGTCCCATCCAAGGTCCCGGAGCAGCTCGGGGACCGGAGCTTGGCTCAGGCTGCCGTGGGATGAGCCGACGCTGGCCTCTCACACCCCCGCCGTGGTCCCCGGACGAGGGGCTGCCCTCAGCTCCCCATCTCAGCCCCAGCAGCTCCCCGAGGAAGAGCGGCCAAGGAGAGAGCAGGGTTTTCCACCTCTCCTCCCAAGGCCAGGCTCCCGGCAGCGCCGGCCTTCCCCTTCTTCTACCCCATTCTCTGAAGAGAAGGGCAACAGAGGACACCACAAACAAGCCATTCGCGCCGACAGCGCTCCTCCACCGCTTCTTCAGCGCGACTCATCCCACCTCCATCCTCTAGAAACGTCAACTCTAAGCTGTAAGACCCCGAGAAGTTTGTTTTGGCTGGCTCAGCAGGCACCGCACCGCGGAGGTGCCCTGCTGCGGAGCGATTCGGGTACGGTGCCAACAACAACCCCCGTTCTCGAAGCACCGAGCGCGCTTCCGCCCGCTTCTTTCCAAGAGACCACTCACCGTTGGACACCGAGAGGTTGGCGAACGTCTGCAGGACGAAGTAGTGGGGCAGGATCCCCGGCTGAAACTTGGTGAGCACCTCCTCCATCACCTTGTTGATGAAGCGCTGCCCCACCGCCACAAGGACATTGCTGGCGGCTTGTTGCCAGTCCCGGATCACCTCCTGGGGCGGACGGAGGGAAAAACCACCTCAGAACGGACACCCTGGACTCCCTGGGAGGCCGCTTCTGCTTCATTTCAATGCCATCCATCATGCCTGGCTCCAAACACCATGGGGAATTGGACAGAGTGGGCTAATTGTCCCTCTCTGCTCTGGGGAAGAACCCCCCCAGTGCTGCCTCCAGCTCTGGGGCCACCAACAGCAGAGGGACATGGACCTGTTGGAGCGGGGCCAGAGGAGGCCACGGAGATGCTGGGAGGCTGGAGCCCCTCTGCTGGGAGGACAGGCTGAGAGAGTTGGGGGGGTTCAGCCTGGAGAAGAGAAGGCTCCGGGGAGACCTTAGAGCCCCTTCCAGTCCCTCAAGGGGCTCCAGGAAAGCTGGGGAGGGACTCTGGATGAGGGAGGGGAGCCATAGGAGGAGGGGGAAGGGTTTTAAGCTGAAAAAGGGGAGATTGAGGTGAGATGTGGGGAAGAACTACTTTGCTGTGAGGGTGGAGAGACCCTGGCCCAGGTTGCCCAGAGAAGCTGTGGCTGCCCCATCCCTGGAGGGGTTCAAGGCCAGGTTGGAGGGGGCTTGGAGCAACCTGCTCTGGTGGGAGGTGTCCCTGCCCAGGGCAGGGGGTGGCTTTAAGGCATCAGGGGCAGAAGGGGCCTGGCCAAGAACAATGACAGGAGGAGCCTGGAGCTTTCAAGTCCTACCTTTGACTTGGTCATTTCATTAGACGCCAGGAAGATAACGACCTTCGCCGTGCTCTTGTCCAAGAGGACAATGTTGTTCTTCACCACGGTCTCCATGGCCTTCAGGATGATCACCCGGTGAGGGTAGGCCAGCTGGAGGGGGAGGGAGAAAGCCACCGGTCAGCCACGAGGAGCACGGGGACCATGGCTACCCCGGGGCGAGAGAAACCCAAGTGTCCCAGAGCGGCCCGGGCTGCGAGATGCCTGGCGAGGGGCTGGCCAGCGAGGGGCTGGCTAGCGAGGGGCTGGCCAGCATTTCCACCACACAGCTGCACGGGAAAAGGCAAAGACTCGAAGCACCGACCATCTTTATTCCCTTTCTCACCCACGACAGCGTATTATCACCAGCTCTGGCGCCTCGGACCAGACTTCTCAGCGGCTCCTGGAGCCCAGATCCTCCCAGGTATCTCCCAGGAAACATTTCTCATCCCGCCGAGACCCCCAGGATGGGGCGGAGCGGAGCAGCCCCCTACCTTGTCGTGCTGCCGGAGGTACTCATCGCAGGAGTTGAGGATCTCCTCCGGCTCGGATTCCCCCAGGTAGCACAAGGCATTGTAGATCTGCTCCTGGACCAGCGGGTCCTTATCCGTGGTGGCGTCCATCAATGTCGTGGCAAGCCCTGAGCGAGAGAGGCAAAGTGGCAAAGATTCTGCATCCTCTGAACACCTCCTGGACCCACAAGAGGAGGAGGAGAAGACCCTCCGTGTGTTTTCACCCACCCTTCCCTGAGCCGTGTGTGCAGCTCAATGAAGCTTCACCAGCCCCTTTTGGTTCCCACCCAACCAGTGCCTGCCAAAACCCTTTCTTCTGGGCCCACCACCCAAAATAACCCATCCTTAACTCAAAGGCACCCCACACGCAGCCCTTCCCTGCTCCCCAAGGGCTCCTTCATCCTCACCCTGGACATTTCACAGGGTTTTTTACTGCAGACACCGCTCAGCACCACGTCACCCTCTGGGCCAAGGTGAATTTAGCTCTAAGGTTTCTGGCTGGAGCGGAGAGAAGGAGGGATTTCTTACACCGGGGATTTTAGCCCAGGGCTGGGCAGCAGCACCCGGGGAGGGCTCTGCTGGAGGTGCCTGGGGAACCTGCCAACGTGGGACCACGGGCACATCCTTGAAGGTCAGGGGCTGGAGGAGCCCTCATGCCGCTGAATCCTGCCACCAGGTGAAGCTCCACGAGGGGGGAGCGGGTGCCATCAGAGGGATGGAGCCCACCGGGGTCCTGCCAGCACCCAGCCACACGCCTGGGGACCAGAGCTGCTCCCCGACATCCCCCCCCCAGCCAGCGACCCCGCTCCCAGAGCCTAATTGTTACCCTGGGGCGGTGTGTCCCTCATTAGGGCCTTTGTCGGAATAAGGTTAATTAGTTTCAGAGCAGGCTGCCTCTGCCACACCACGGCCCCTCGTCTGAGGACGTGCCTCCCCCTGCCAGGACACCCAGCCCCGAGGGGACACCGCGGCTGCCTCCAAAGCCTCCGTGGCCACCACCGAGGGTGGCAGCAGGAGGGTGACAGCGTCCCTCGCCCCTTCCCCTCCTGCTGCGGCCACCGCTTCCCACCCAGGAGGGGCTTCCCATCCTCACGGTCCCACCCCGGGGTTCCCACCACCCACCCCCCCCCCCAGCCAAGCCCCACTTTTGGCAGGGGGGGGGTTCACTCATTTCCAAGGCGGGGGGGGGTCGCACAGACGTTCACCCCACGGTCACGTTAAAGCCAACGTGACCCGGTGCTGCTGCTGGAAGGTAATTCCTGCTCACACACACACCCCCCCTCCTCGCCTTCCCCCTGGCTTAATTAAACCAGAAAATTCTTTATTGCCTTTAAAAAAAAAATTAAAGAAAGAAAGAAAGATTCGTTTCAAAGCTGGCTGGGACGCGTCTGGGAAGCGCACAGGGGGTTACACCAGTTTAACCATCGAGAGCCCCGTTTAAGCTCAGGCAATTTGCAGCAGAGACAAGGCCCGAGATTAATTTCTAGGGCAGGGAATTAACGGCGCCGGGAGGAACCGCTCCCTCCTCCCGTCCCTCACCAGTTCGCCTCTCCCTCCTCCCAGTACATTCCCTCCCTCCTCCCAGTTCGTCTCCCCAGATGCTGCAGAGCGCTACGGCAGCTCCACCGCAGACAGAGCTGAGACACGCCCCCCCCCCCATCCTCGGGGGGCACCCTCAAGGCAATTAAACCTTATTAGCAATAGAGACTTCCCACCCGGCTCCGTCCCGACGGAGAAAATCTTTGCTGGAGCCGGGCAGAACGAGCAGCCCCAGGTAATGGGGGGGGCTGCGGCCGGAGGGAAGGAGACACCCCCCCCCCCATGGCATGGCGGGTGCCCCGAAGCCCCTCGCCCGCTCCCAGCCGGCTCCCACACTCACGTTTTATCCGTGACTCCGTCATGCTCCGTGTTTTCAGCTTCCCCACCAGCAGAAGGCAGTCGGCAGCTTCCTCTCTCTCAAACCCGGGGATCCCTGGGGAACCTATTTTTACGCCCTGCCTTTACTTCCCGGGAGAAGAGGGGGCCTGGGGCGCCGGCGGGGGGGTCAGAAAGCCCACGCTGGGCGCAGCGAGGGGGAGGAGAGGCTCCACAAAACTCCACGCCGGCTCCTGGCAGGTCGCCCGCCCCAGCTCTGGTTGGGAGAGGCCGGAGAGCAGAAGGCACCGCGATTCCATGGGTGCCGGCGCCGTCCCTAGTGGGGTGGGAGCCGGAGGGAACCCCGCATCCCGGGCCCCGCTCCCCTCCGCCCCTCGCCTTCCTCACCTGCGAACGGGAGGACATTTCACGTCAGCAAAACCAGGCTGGGAAAGACGAGCCGCCCCACACCGCTTCCCCCGTCTTACGGCGAGGAATTCGGAACGGCGGCCCCGAGATCCGTCGAGACGGGGCTGGCTGATGAGCCCACGGCGGGTGCCCCGTTAGCGAGCCCCCCCACCCCCTTCCCCCCTCCCTGAGAGCTGCAGGAGCCCAGACCGTGCTCCAAATATTTCTCCCTAAAAATACAAGAAAAAAGGGAGGGAGTGAAGTTTCCAGCACCTGCAGGGACAGGGAGCCCTCAGTCTGGGCTCAGCTCCATTAACTGACCACCTCCAGGGCAGAAAAGAGCAATTTCTCAGTAAAATGAGATTTGAGGGATGATACTGCCTCCAGCTCCGGGGCCACCAACAGCAGAGGGACATGGACCTGTTGGAGCAGGGCCAGAGGAGGCCACGGAGATGCTGGGAGGGCTGGAGCCCCTCTGCTGGGAGGACAGGCTGAGAGAGTTGGGGGGATTCAGCTTGGAGAAGAGAAGGCTCCGGGGAGACCTTGGAGCCCCTTCCAGTCCCTAAAGGGGCTCCAGGAAAGCTGGGGAGGGACTCTGGATCAGGGAGGGGAGCCATAGGAGGAGGGGGAAGGGTTTGACACTGAGAGAGGGGAGATTGAGATGAGATCTGGGGAAGAACTTCTTTGCTGTGAGGGTGGTGAGAGCCTGGCCCAGGTTGCCCAGAGAAGCTGTGGCTGCCCCATCCCTGGAGGGGTTCAAGGCCAGGTTGGAGGGGGCTTGGAGCAACCTGCTCTGGTGGGAGGTGTCCCTGCCCGGGGCGGGGGGTGGGTTCGATGCTCTTTAAGGTCCCTTCCCACCCAAACCCCTCCATAACTCAGGCTTTTCCCCCCCCCCCCCAAAACCACAAGCCCCCCCCCCCCCCCCCCGCAGAGTTCCTGTGGCGGGTAACTACACCCGGAACAGCAAGGGGGGCACAGGCATCCCCCCGAGGGCAGGGAGCAAGGTGGGACACCGGGCCTGCCCACCGGGCCGGCTCACTGACCTCTCCCCGGTGACCGGGGGTCGGGCAGAGCTAGGCCCCAAAGCCCCACATCCCCCCCCCCGGGGACGACAGGCAGCACCGGGGAGCGCCCACCAAGGTGTCCCCACCGCCCCGTATCCCCCTCCCTGACACCCCCCCGCCTCCGGTCCCCGTTCCCTCTGACCGCACTCACCGCCGGACCGGGACCCGCTCGCCGCCCGGCGCCGCTTCCGGGTGCGGCCGCCACGCCCCTCGCCACGCCCCCTCTGCGGGAAGCCACGCCCCTTCCCCAGGACCACGCCTGCTGATGGTGGGGGCGACGCGCATGCGCACGGGAGGGGGCGGTGGAGCCGTTCGGCTCCGCCAGGGGGCGCCAGTGGCGTCGCGGGGACCCACCACAGGGAGCGGGAGGGCCGCGCACCCCCCCCCGCTGGGGACAAAGCGGGGGCTACGGCGACACCCCCCGCTGCACCGACACGGGGGGACCCCCTGCCCCGGGTGCCCCATGGGGGGGCAGCTCCCGCGCCCCCCCCCGAGCTCGCCCCCGTTGAACGCCCCCCGAGCGGCAGGGCGCATGCGCAGAGCGGGGCGGGCGGTGCCCATCGATGTTTCTGGGCTCCACCGCCTCGGCCTGCCCTGTTCCGCCGGCGATTGAGCGGCCTGAGCGGGCGGCGGGACCCAGAGGTGGGGGGGTGTTCCTGTGGGCCCGGGGTGCGTGTGGGGCAGGGACGGGGGCCGTGGGGCTGTGTGTGGGGCAGGGACGGGGCCGTGGGGTGCGTGTGGGGCAGGGACGGGGGCCGTGGGGCTGTGTGCGGGGCAGGGACGGGGGCCGTGGGGTGCGTGTGGGGCAGGGACGGGGCTGTGGGGTGCGTGTGGGGCAGGGACGGGAGCCGTGGGGTGCGTGTGGGGCGGGTACGGGGCTGTGGGGTGTGTGTGGGCCGCAGGGATTGGGGCCGTGGGGCAGGGAGGGGGCCGTGGAGGTGTGTAGGGGGTGGGAATGGGGCTGCGGGGGGTATGCGGGACAGGGACGGGAGCCATGGGGTACGTGTGACGTGGGGACGGGGCTGTGGGGTGGCTATGGGGCTGTGGGGGTACAGGGATGGGCCGTGGGGGTACGTGTGAGGCAGGGATGGGGCCGTGGGGTGCAGGGATGGGGCCGTGGGGGTGCGTGTGGGGCAGGGATGGGGCCGTGGGGTGCAGGGATGGGGCCGTGGGGGTGCGTGTGGGGCAGGGATGGGGCCGTGGGGGTGCGTGTGGGGCAGGGATGGGGCCGTGGGGTGCAGGGATGGGATCTGTAGGGCATGTGGGGCAGGGACAGGCCGTTTGGGGTCAGGCCTGTGGGGCGCACCGGGGCCCATGGGTGCCTGGGGGAGGATCCTGGCTGGATCCATGGGCATCCCCAGGGGAGGAGTGCCGTGGGGCAGCCCCCCCAGTGCCGGTGGGGACCCCCATCCTTCCCCTAACAGCCCGGGCCCCCACCATGGGGCTGCTGTCGGACCCCCACTGCCGGCGGGCGCTCTCCCGCCTCATCCTGCGCCTCAACACCCCGCTCTGGTGAGTGCCGGGGGGGGCTGCCGGAGGGGGTGCCAGGGGTGTCGTCCCCCCCTTCCCTGAGGCCCCATCCGTCCCTGCCCCACAGTGCCCTGAGCTACGTGGTGGGGCTGGGCTGGTTCCTGGCCTTGGCCTTCCAGCCCCTGGCCCCCCGCACCTACATGTCGGAGAACGCCATGGGCTCCACCATGGTGGAGGAGCAGTTCCTCTTCGGGGAGAGGGCCCTCTCCTACGCCCGCGAGTTTGCCGGCCACAAGAAGAAAGCGGGGTGAGCTGGGGGGTGCCCTTCGGTTGGAGGGGGTGGGGGGGGGCAGCGGTTCCTTCCCCCCCCCGTGGGTTTTTTGGGGGGTTTAATCACACCTCTCCCCCGCTCCCCAGGGGCATGCCGGTGGCCTGGCTGGAGAAGACCATGTGGACGCTGGGGCTGGAGGTTCATCGACAGCCCTTCTCCCGCACCCTGCCCTTCCCCGACGAGCTCCGCGAGCGCTACGTACGTACAGACCCCCCCAAAAAAACCCCAAAGCCCCCCCCCCATCCGGGGAGGGGCCCCAGTTGAGGCTTCCCCCCAGCTCCTGGGGCTGGGGGTTCACCCACAGCCCTTCTCCCGCACCCTGCCCTTCCCCAATGAGCTCCGTGAGTGCCACATACGTACAGACCACCCCAAAGCCCCCCCATCCCAGGATAGGGGCCCCAGTTTCTGGGGCTGGGGGTTCACCCAGAGCGCTTCTCCCGCTCCCTGCTCTTCCCAACATACAGACCCCCCCAAAACCCCCCTATCTCGGGGTGGGGGACCCAGCCGAGGCTCCCCCCTGGCCTTCTGGGGCTGGGGGTTCACCCACAGCCCTTCTCCCGCACCCTGCCCTCCCCTACATACGCACAGACCCCCCCCAAACCCCGCTATGTCATGGTGGGGGGCCTGGCTGAGGCCTGTCCCCCCTCTTCCTGGGGCTGGGGGTTCACCCACAGCCCTTTTCCTGTACCGTGCCCTTCCCTACATACAGACCCCCCCCAAAAGTCTCCCATCTCAGGGTGGGGGGGCTCAGTTGAGCCTTTTCCCCCCGCAGGGGAAAAGGGTGCACCCACAGCCCTTCTCCCGCACCCTGCCCTTCCCCAACAAGCTCCACGAGCGCTACGTACGTACAGACCCCCCCCAAAACCCCCTTATCTTGGGGGGGGGGGGGCGATTGAGGCTTTCCCCCCCACCTCTGACAGCCCCCCGCCCCCCTGTGTCTCGGCAGATGGTGAAGGGCACCAACGTGTACGGCATCCTGCGGGCGCCGCGCGCCGCCAGCACCGAGGCGCTGGTGCTGAGCGTGCCCTGCAGCGAGGGGCCCCACAACAACCAGGCCGTGGGGCTGATGCTGGCCCTCGCCTCCTACTTCCGAGGTGAGGCCACCGGGGGGGGGGGTGCTGTGGGGTGCCAGGGTGGTGGCCAGGGGGGTCCCTGGGCAGGTCCTGGGGCTGCGCCAGGCTCTGCCAGGGCTGCACCCGGCTCTGCCATGTCAATGGCTGGGCTCTGCCAGGGCTGTGCTGGGCACCAGAGCTCTGCCAGAGCAGGGACTGGGCTCTGCCAGGGCTGTGCCAGGCTCTACCAGGACTGTGCCAGGCACCAGGGCTCTGCCGGGCTCTGCCAGGGCAGGGACTGGGCTCTGATGATCTTTGCCAGGCTCTGTACCAGGCACCGGGGCTGTGCCAGGCTCTGTACCAGGCACCGAGGCTTTGCCAGGGCAGGGACGAGGCTTTGCCAGGGCTGTGCCGGGCACCGGGGCTGTGCCAGGCTCTGTACCAGGCACCGAGGCTGTGCCAGGCTTTGCCAGGGCAGGGATGAGGCTTTGCCAGGGCTGTGCCACACTTTGCTGTGGTAGGGACCAGGCTGTGCCAGGCTCTCCCGGATCTGTGCCAAGCACCGAGGCTGTGCCAGGCTTTGCCAGGGCAGGGAGTGGCCTCTGCCAGGGTTGTGCTGGGCTCTGCTGGGGCTCTGCCAGGCTTTGCCACATCTGTGCCAGGCACCACGGTTGTGCCAGGCTCTGCCAGGGCAGGGACTGGGCTCTGCCAGGCTTTGTTGGGGGAGGGACCAGGCTTCACTGGGGCTGTGCCAGGCTCTGCCAGGGCTGTGATGGGCACCATGGTTCTGCCAGGGCTGTGCCAGGCTCTACCAGGGCAGGGACTGGGCTCCGTTGGGGCTCTGCTGGGCTTTGCCAGGGCTGTGCCGGGCACCGGGGCTGTGCCAGGCTCTGCCGTGGCAGGGACCAGTTTACCGCAGCCGCCCCATTTGCCTCCAGGCCAGATCTACTGGGCGAAGGACATCATCTTCCTGGTGAACGAGCACGACCTGCTGGGCATGGAGGCCTGGCTGGAGGCCTACCACGACGTCAACCTCACCGGTGAGCGGGGGGCTCGGGGCGGGGGACACACCGTGGCCGTTCCCCGGCCGTGCCGGTGGAGCTGACGGCACGGTGCCCGCAGAGATCCAGTCCTCGGGGACGCTGGGCCGGGCGGGGGCCATCCAGGCGGCCATCGCGCTGGAGCTGAGCAGCGACGTGGTGACCAGCTTCGACGTGGCGGTGGAAGGGCTCAACGGGCAGCTGCCCAACCTCGACCTCCTCAACCTCTTCCACGCCTTCTGCCAGAAGAACGGCCTCCTCTGCACCATCCAGGGCAAGGTGGGACCGCGGGGACACCCCGGGGGGGCTCCTCTCCCACCCAGACGGTGTCACAGGCGGCCAGGAGCATCCTGGCTTGTGTCATGGAGTCAGAAAATGGTTTGGGTGGGAAGGGACCTTGAAGAACACCGAACCCAACCCCCCGCCCTGGGCAGGGACACCTCCCACCAGAGCAGGTTGCTCCAAGCCCCCTCCAACCTGGCCTTGAACCCCTCCAGGGATGGGGCAGCCACAGCTTCTCTGGGCAACCTGGGCCAGGCTCTCACCACCCTCAGGGGGAAGAATTTTCTCCCCAGATCTCACCTCAATCTCCCCTTTTTCAGCTTAAAACCCTTCCCCCTTGTCCCATCGCTCCCCTCCCTGATCCAGAGTCCCTCCCCAGCTTTCCTGGAGCCCCTTGAGGGACTGGAAGGGGCTCCAAGGTCTCCCTGGAGCCTTCTCTTCTCCAGGCTGAACCCCCCCAGCTCTCTCAGCCTGTCCATTGCTGGGTCACAGAGTCACCGACTGGTTTGGGTGGGAAGGGACCTTTAAAGCCACCCCCTGCCCTGGGCAGGGACATCTTCAACCAGACCGGGTTGCCCAGATCCAACCGGACCTGGGACGTTTCCAGGGATGGGGCAGCCACAGCTTCTCTGGGCAACCTGGGCCAGGCTCTCACCACCCTCACAGCAAAGAATTCCTTCCTTCTCTCCAGTCTGAACCTCCCCTCTCCCAGTTTAACGCCGTTTCCTGCCTGTTCCCCCCCTGCCCCCGGCAGCTGCCCCGCTCGGACTGGGACTCGCTGCCCGCCTTCGCCCACAGCCTCCAGACGCTGCTGCTGATGGTGCTGGCCCAAGCCTCGGGGCAACCCCGCGGCGACCACGGCCTCTTCCTGCGCTACCGCATCGAGGCCATCACCCTCCGCGGCATCAACAGCTTCCGGCAGTACAAGTACGACATGACCACCGTGGGCAAGTGAGTGTGGGGACGCCGGGACGGGGGGGACATTAAGGGTAGGGGTGGGGGGTCCTGGGGTGCTGTGTCCCGTCTCCCCCCCCCCCCCCCAGTCCCGTGACCCTGCCCGGTGCCCGCAGGACGCTGGAGGGGATGTTTCGGAAGCTCAACAACCTGCTGGAGCGCCTGCACCAGTCCTACTTCTTCTACCTCCTGCCCTCCCTCTCCCGCTTCGTCTCCATCGGGGTCTACATGCCGGCCTTCGGCTTCCTCATCCTCGTCCTCATCCTCAAGATATCCTTTCGGGGTGAAGGCGGAGGGCCTTGGGGGGGGTGTCCAAACCTTCTCCTCTCCTTTCCTTCACCACCCCCACGCCCTGGATCTCTGGATGAAGCTGAGCAAGAGCGAGACGGGTGGCAGCGAGCGGCTCTGGGACGCTGACCACGCCACCGGGGAGGTCGGGACCCTTCCCCTCCCCGTCCCCCTCCCCACGGAGCGCCCCCCCCCCCGGTCTCACTCCCCCCTCCCCCTCCCTGGTTCTTTATCCAGGAGTCCCGTCCCGGATTGCTGGCCCTGGTGCCGCCGCTGGTCATTTGCCACGCCGCCGGCCTGGCCCTCTACTTCTTGCCGGTGCTGGGGCAGCACGTGGCCACCCAGCACTTCCCCGTCTCCGAGTCGGAGGCCGTGGTCCTCACCGTCATCGCCATCTACGTGGCCGGCATGGCCCTGCCCCACAACACCCACAGGTGAGGGGGGCCTGGGGGGTGCTGTTATGGGATCACTGAGGGGTTTGGGTGGGAAGGGACCTTAAAGAACATCAAATCCAACCCCCCACCCTGGGCAGGGACACCTCCCACCAGAGCAGGTTGCTCCAAGCCCCCTCCAACCTGGCCTTGAACCCCTCCAGGGATGGGGCAGCCACAGCTTCTCTGGGCAACCTGGGCCAGGCTCTCACCACCCTCACAGCAAAGAAGTTCCTCCCAAGATTTCACCTAAATCTCCCCTTTTTCAGCTTAAAACCCTTCCCCCTCCTCCTATGGCTCCCCTCCCTGATCCAGAGTCCCTCCCCAGCTTTCCTGGAGCCCCTTTAGGGACTGGAAGGGGCCACCATAAGGACACAGGGGGCTTGCTGGGCTGCCAGAGCAGGTTGCCAGCCCATGGCCAGCTTCCCCCCAAGCCCTTCCCTCCATCCCCAGCCTGGGCTGGGACGGGGGGTTGTCGTTCCCCGCCCCCCCTGGGGACAGGACCCTGCCCTTGGCCTGGTTGAACCCCATGAGGTTCCCACGGTCCCACCTCTCCCGGTCCCTCTGGGGGGTGTCCCCTTCCCTCAGCCGTGCCACCACCCAGCTTGGTGCCACGGCAGGCTGTCTGAGTGTGTCCCCCCCATCCCCGTGTCCCCGCAGGGTGCTGTCGGGGGGTGGCAGTGACCGGGGCTGGATGACGCTGAAGCTGGTGGCCCTGCTGTACCTGGCCCTGCAGCTGGGCTGCCTGGCCCTCCTCAACTTCTCCCTGGGCTTCCTCCTGGCCGCCACCATGGTCCCCGCCGCCGCCGCCGTCCAGCCCAATGGCCCCAAGTCAGTGGGGACGTGGGGGGGGGGGACGGGACGGGGATGGGGCGGGATGGGACCCCTGCTCCTGTCAGGGGGCGCTGGGGGGCTCTCCCTGGGGTGGGGAGATGGTGGAGAGTGATGGAGGCTCTTCCTGGGGTGATGCCAGGGGGATGCTCTGGGCTCTTCTGGGGGCAGAGAGGCTGGGGGGACGCTGGGGGGGCTCTCCCCGGGGTGGGAGGGATGCTGGGGGGCTCTCCCCGGGGTGGGGGGACGCTGGGGGGCTCTCCCTAGGGTGGGGGGGACGCTGGGGGGCTCTCCCCAGGGTGGGGGGACGCTGGTGGGTGCTGGGGGCTCTCCCTAGGGTGATGCCAGGGGGGTGCTCTGGGCTCTTCTGGGGGCAGGGAGGGTGGGGGGACTCTCCCCAGGACAGGGGCACGGTGGGGGGGTGCTGGGGGGCTCTCTCCGGGGGGGGGATGCTGGGGGGCTCATGCTGGGGGGGTGTGTCTCTCCCAGGGCTGTGAGGATGCTGAGGGGAGGCTGGGGGGTCTCTGCCCATTGGGGGGGGGGATGCCAAGGGGATGCCGGGGGGGCTCTCCCCGGGCCGTGGGGACGCCGGGGGGTGTCTCCCCCATCTGAGGGTGCCCCCCCCTGCCCCGCAGGGTGCTGCTGGCGGCGCTGCTGGTGGTGGCCACGCCGGCGGCCACGCTGCTGCTGGGCATCTTCCTGCAGCGGGAGCTGGTGGAGGCGCCGGCGGGGGCGGGCGAGGGCTGGCAGCTCTTCCTGGCCGCGCTGGCCCAGGGGCTACTGCAGCACCACCTCTACGGGTCCTTCCTCTGCCCCCTCCTCGCCATCGGCCTCTACCCCTGCTGGCTGCTGCTCTGGAACGTCCTCTGCTGGAAGTGAGGGGCTGGCCCACCCACCGACGGACCCACGGACAGACCGACGGACCCACAGAGACCCCCAGAGAGACCCAGGGATGGACCCCCAGAGAGACTCAAAGAGAGACCCACGGAGACCATGAACAGACCCACAGAGAGACCAACAGAGACCCATGGACGGACCCACAGAGAGACCCACGGATGGACCCATGGACAGACCCGCGGAGAGACCCACAGAGAGACCAACAGAGACCCATGGGCAGACCCCCATGGACAGACCCATAGTGACACCCACAGACCCACAGAGAGACCCACGGAGACGCCATGGACCCGGAGAGAGACCCAGGGATGGACCCATGGAGAGACCCACAGAGAGACCCATAAACATGTGGGTCAGAGACCCATGGACAGAGTGAGAGACCCACAGCCGGACAGTGGGGCTGGGGGTCTGGCAGAGCGATGTCCCTGTCCCCACGGGACAGGGGTCCTGCCCTGGGGGGGGCTGGGGTGGGTACCCTCCCAGTGGAGCTGCGGCCCCCCGTGTGTGGGGATGGGGGGCTGCAGTGCCTGGTCGGCACTGGGGGGGGGTTAGGGGCTGCCCGGTGTGTATGGGGGGGGGGTCTCCCTGTCAGTCCCAGGGGGTGTTGGTGGGGTCCCCAGCCTGTACCGGGGGGGTCCCAGCACGGTCTGTATGGGGGGGGGTGTCAGTTGCTGCATCGTGTACTGGGGGGGGCGGGGAGGTCCCCCATCTGTACTGGGGGGGTCTTGGCAGGGTCTGTGCAGGGTGTGGGGGGGTCTCTCCCCAGTCGGTCCTGGGGTGGGGTCAGTGGGGTCCCCAATCTGTAGCGGGGGGGGTGTGTCTCTCCCCAGTCTGTCCCGAGGGGGGGGGGTTGGGTTGGTGGGGGCCCCCCATTTGTCCTGGGGGGCCCCGGTCACCATCTGTACAGGGTGTGGGGGGGGTCTCTCCCTGGTCGTTACTGGGGGGGACTGGTGGGGTCCCCCATCTATTTTCCCCGGGGGTCCCAGCACGGTGTGTACGGGGGGGGGGGTCTCTCCCCGGTTGGTCCCAGTGGGAGGGGTCGGGGGGGTTCCTCATCTGTCCCGGGGGTCCCAGCACGGTCTGTCCTGGGGGGGGGGGCGCTGTCGGTGGGGTCCCCCATCTGTCCCGGGGGGGGGTCGGTGGGGGTGTCCCCCATCTGTCCCGGGGGGGGGGGTCTCTCCCCAGCCCGTCCCACTGGGAGGGGTCGGGGTCGGGGTCGGTCTGTCCCGGGGGGGGGGGGGGGGGGGGCTGCAATAAAGGCGGAGTAACGGGAACGGAGCCGGTGTCCGTGTTATTTGAGGGGGGGGGGGGGGGAATGAACCGGGGAGGGGGCGTGGTCCGTGACGTCGCTTCCTGCGGCGGGTGACGTCAGGGCGGGTACGTCACGTCCGGGGGGGGGGGGGGTAGGTGTCGGCGTCCCCTCGACCTCGGCGCGGCGGCCGCCGGGAGCAGCGGAGCGATGGCGGCGGTGGCGGCGGTGCGGAGCCTCCCGCTGCGGCCCTACGGCCGCCTCCTGCTGCCCAGGGCCCGGACCGCGCCCGCCAGGGTGAGACCCGCACCGGGACCCGCCGCCGACCGCACACACACCCCCCCACACCCCCCCCCCCCGCGGCCCCGGGAAGGTCACCGGGCGGGGGCGGGGAGCGGGGATGGGCCCGCAATGGCGGCACCCGCGGCCACGGTCCGCCCCTCCCCCCCCCATCCGGCCCGGTGGGACCGATCCCCGCCCGGTGTGTGTCCCCCCCCGGCCCGGTGGACCGATCCCCGCCCGGTGTGTGTCCCCCCCCGGCCCGGTGGGACCGATCCCCGCCCGGTGTGTGTCCCCCCCCGGCCCGGTGGGACCGATCCCCGCCCGGTGTTCCCGGTGTGTGTCCCCCCCCTCGCCCAGCCCTGCCCGGTGGGCCCGGTTTCCCCCCCCGCCCCGACACCATCCTGCCCGCCCCGGTGGGACCGATCCCCGCCCGGTGTGTGTCCCCCCCAGCCCTGCCCGGTGGCCCCGGTGTGTGTCCCCCCGGCCCGGTGGGACCGATCCCTGCCCGGTGGCCCCAGCTCCCCCCCCCGCCTCCCCGATCCCTGCCCCTCCCGGTGGGCCCGATCCCTGCTCGGTTCCCCCCCTCCCCCCCCAAGCCGTGCCCGGTGTCCCTGGTTTCCCCCCCCCCCCCCCAGCCACTATCTTGCCCGGTGTCCCCGGTGTGTGCCCCCAGCCCTGCCCGGTGTCACCGGTTCCCCCACCACCAGCCCTGCCCGCCTGGGTGGTCCCCCCCCATCCCTGCCCAGTGTCCCCAGTTTACCCCCCCCATCCCTGCCCAGTGCCCCCAGTTTCCCCCCCCTTCATTCCTCCCCAGTCCCCGCCCAGTATCCCCGATCCCCCCCCATCTTATCACTCCCTAGTCCCCCCCATTCCCTGCCCAGTGTCCCCAGTTCCTCCCCCCTAATCCCTGCCCAGCGTCCCCAGTTTCTCCCCCCACCATCTGTCCCCAGTCCCCCCGATCCCTGCCCAGTGTCCCAGTTCCTCCCCCCATTCCCTGCCCGGTGTTCCCGATTTCCCCCCCCCCATCCCTCCCAGTCCCCCCCATTCCCTGCCCGGTGTTCCCGAATTCCCTCCCCAGTCCCCCCCCCAGATTCCTCCCTGGTTGCCCCCCATCCCTGCCCGGTGCCCCCACCCCCAGACTCCATCCCCGCTCCCTGACACCCCTGTGTCCCCCCCCCCAGGCCCCCCTGTCGTCCTTCTCGGGGCTGTCCCGGGGGAGGAAGGTGGCCCTGTCTGCGCTGGGGGTGCTGGCGGCGGGGGGGGGGGGGCCTGGCCCTGGCCCTGGGCTCGGCGCTGGAGGCCGGCGAGTTGGAGATGCACCCCCCCAGCTTCCCCTGGAGCCACGGCGGGGCCCTGGCCGCCCTGGACCACGCCAGGTACCGCCCGGGGGGGGGGGGGACGGATACGGGGTGGGGGGGGAGGGCGAGGTGGGGGTGTCCCGTCACCTCCTTCTGTTCTTCCTCCTCCTCTTCCTCGCAGCCTGCGGCGCGGGTTCCAGGTGTACAAGCAGGTGTGCTCGGCCTGTCACAGCATGGAGTACCTGGCCTTCCGCAACCTCATCGGCGTCACCCACACCGAGGCCGAGGCCAAGGCGCTGGCTGAGGAGGTGGGCGCCGGCGGGACC
>NC_133578.1:76968454-76989357 GCF_964106895.1 Numenius arquata
GCCCTCATTGGCTCCCGGTTGCCAGGTGACGCCCGCCATCTTCGAGGCGGCCGTCATGGCGACGGACGAGACGGCCGTGGAGGCGGCGATGGCGGAGCTGGCGGCGCTGCTGGCCCCGGGGGCGGGCGAGGCGGCGCGGGCGGGCGCGGCGGAGGCGGCCCTGGCTCTCTCGGGGAGCCCGGCGGGGCGGCGGTTGTTGGCGGGGCGGCCCGAGGCCCTGTCGGCCCTGCTGGAGCTGGCGGCGGGGCCCGGCCCGCCGGCCGCTTGCCATGCCCAGGCCTGCCTGGTGAACGTATCGGCCGAGGCGGCGGCCCGCAGGCCGCTGCTGGGCGCCCTGCCCGCCCTGCTGGGGCTGCTGCCGGGCGGGCCGGCCTGCGGGGTGCTGGCCAACCTCTGCCGGGAGCGCGGCGCGGCCCGGCGGGTGCTGCGGGCGCTGCGGGAGCGCGGCTGCGGGCTGGCCCCGCTCCTCCAGGCCCTGGGCGAGCCCCAGCCGCCGCCTCAGCTCGGGCCGCTGCTCTGCAACCTCAGCCAACTGCCCGAGGGCCGCCGCGGGCTCCTCGACCGCTCCCGGTAAGGCTCCGGTGTGATGATGGGGGGGGAGGCTGTCCCCGTCCCGGCGTGACCGTCCTCCTTCCCGCAGGCACTCGGTGCAGCGGCTGCTGCCCTTCACGCAGTACAAAGACTCCACCGTCCATCGCCGGGGCGTCGTGGGGGCTCTCAGGAACTGCTGCTTCGAGTACGGTGAGACACACACACACCCCTCGGCCTGCAGCACCGGCTACCGGCCAGTTCCGTGACTCTCGCTGCCTTTATCTTGCCCCATGAGTTTTTCTCGGGAGTGGGCGAGTGGCCGGGTGGGGGCTGGCTCCTCTGACCCCCCCTCCCCACATCTGTCCCCCAGAGGACCACGAGTGGCTGCTGAGCGAGGAGGTCGACATCCTGCCCTTCCTCCTCCTGCCTCTGGCGGGCCCCGAGGAGTTCCCCGAGGATGAGATGGAGAGTAAGTGGGGGGCGTCGGGGGGGGGGCCACTGGCTCTTTGCTCCCCCCTCTCTGAGGCTGCCTCTCCCCCAGGGCTGCCCGTGGACCTGCAGTACCTGCCGCCGGACAAGCAGCGGGAGGAGGAGCCCGACATCCGGAAGATGCTGCTGGAAGCCATCATGCTGGTGGGTCCCTCTGGTGGGAACAGCAGTGGGGCTGAGGGGGGAGCCCAGATGGGGGCATCTCGGAAAGTGAGAGATCCTCATGGAGGAGCGGTGAGGGTTGGACAAGTGTCAGGGACACCTCCCACCAGAGCAGGTTGCTCCAAGCCCCCTCCAGCCTGGCCTTGAACCCCTCCAGGGATGGGGCAGCCACAGCTTCTCTGGGCAACCTGGGCCAGGCTCTCACCACCCTCACAGCAAAGAAGTTCCTCCCCAGATCTCACCTAAATCTCCCCTTTTTCAGCTTAAAACCCTTCCCCCTCCTCCTAAGGCTCCCCTCCCTCATCAAGAGTCCCTCCCCAGGGCATGCACCCCCCCTAAACACACCCCTTCTCCCACGTTTGCCCCCTCCCCTCTCTCAAAACCGAAGCTCAGGAGACATCTGAGACCACTTGGGCTCCGTGACACCAACTTTTGGGGGGAAATCAGTTCCTTCCCCCCTTTTAGGAGGCTTGGGGGAGCCCTTCCCCACACACTCAAGAGTCCATCCCTGGCTTTCCTGGAGCCCCTTTAGGGACTGGAAGGGGCCACCATAAGGACACGGGGGGCTTTTTGGGCTGCCGACCCGTGGCCAGCTTTTCCCTTCCAAGCCTTTGGGGCAGGGCTGCTCCCCATCCCTCCATCCCCAGCCTGGGCTGGGACCACCGGGGGTTTCCCCCATACCCCAGGGGCAGGACCCCCTTCCCCCCCAGGGCTGGTTGGGGGGTGACTTTCTGCCCCCCCACCCCTGCCCACGCTGCCTCTTTCTGCTGGTCACAGCTCACGGCCACCAAGCCCGGTCGGCACGTGGTGCGGGAGAAGGGGACGTACCTGGTGCTGCGGGAGCTGCACGGCTGGGAGCGGGAGCCCCACGTCTTGGCTGCCTGCGAGAACCTCATCCAGGTGGGCAAGAGAATCCCCTGGAGGCGGCCACCGGGTCCCCAGGGCCGTGGGGAGGGAAAGGAGGATGGGGGGGTCCCACTGTCCTGTCACCCTTCCCTCCTGGGAAAAGGTGCTGATCGGGGATGAGCCGGGGCCGGGGATGGAGAACCTGCTGGAGGTGACGGTCCCCGAGGAGGTGGAGCGGGAGCTGCGGCGGCGGGACCGGGAGGAGGAGGAGCGGTGGCGGAGGGAGCGGGAGGCAGAGGGGGACTCAACCCCCAGCCCCCAGGAGCCCCCCCAGTGAGGGGCGCAGCCCAGCTCCCCGCCCCGGGGACTGGCCACCAGCGAGGTGACGCCTGGGACCCCTCCCGCTGATGGTGACACCAATGTGTGTGTGGGGGTCCTGCGGGGCAGGGAGCCCCCCCTCAACAGGCACAAGGACAAAATGAGGCAGGGGGCGGGGAGATTGGGGAAGGGGCTGCTGCTCCCTGCCTGGTGCTGTGGGGCTGCCCCATGGCTTGGGAGGGGCGGCTTTCCGGAGGGCTGGGCCCCCACGATGTGCCTTCTGAAATAAAAGGTTTCCAACCCAAAATTGCTGTGACCCGAGGAGGGGGGGGGAGGGTGTGGGCTCAGGGCCCACTGCAGGAGCTGCCCCCCCCATGTATGGGGCACCCTGGGGGGCGAGACAGGGGATACTCACCCCCCCAATATGATCCTAGGGGTCCCTCCCCATGGGGCACCTGGGGGCTGGGGCAGGGGGGGGGGCGAGCAGGGGGTGTCCCTGCGTGTCCCACCTCCCCCCCTGCGTTCCTGTCCCCTGGGGAGGGGGGGTGTGTGTGTAGGAACCCCCTGGTCCTCGTGTGGGGTCCCCGGGGGGGGGGGGGGGGGATGGGGGGTCCCGTCTTTGGGACACCTCAGAATGGAGCTCGGGGGGGGTCTCTGCCACGGGACACACCTGGGTGGGGGTCTGAGATGGGGCTGGGGGGGGTCAGGGCACCCCTGGGTGGGGGTGATTTGAGTGGGTGGGGGTCCCCACTGTGATGTGCTTAGGTGGGGGGTCAGGGATAGGGCTGGGGGGGTCCCCATCTGTGGGACACCCTTGGGTGGGGGTAGGGGAGGGTCCCTACTGTGGGATGGGGCTGGGGAGGGGGTCCCTATATATGGGGCACCCCTGGAGTGGGGGTCAGAATGGGGCTGGGTGGGGGTCCCTGTGTGTGGGACACCCCAAGGTTGGGGGTCCCCAAAGCAGGACACCCCTGGGGTGGGAGTAGGGGGGGTCCCTACTGTGGGATGGGGCTGGGGGTGCCCTGTGTCCCTCTGCCCACATCACTTACGGGAGATACCGACCAATTTTGGGCCCAGTGGGGAATCCCCGGGGGCCACCGCTCCTCACTGGTCCCCCCCTGGGACACGGAGCCGCTGACGGCAACTCTTTGAGCACGGCCACCAGCCAAGCGGCGGGCAAGTCCCTGTCACACGGCAACGGGGGCTGGCACACCAGGGGAGACCTTTATTGCCCCGGGACTCCCACCCCTGCCCCCGTGGTGGCCCCGTTGCCGGATTCGGCTCAGTCCCCGAGGGCGGCGGTGACCTCCCGTAGCCGCTGCCGCACCACGCGGTCCAGCACGGCGTGCAGCGCACGGCACGCCTGCCCCGCCGCCTCCAGCGCCGCCTCCAGCCGCTCCTGGTGCAGCCGGGCGCTGAGCTGCAGCAGGGCCATCTGCCCGCTGGCCGGCAGCAGGGCCAGCACTAGCCGCGGGCCACCGGCCGCCTCCTCGGGGGAGCTGAGGTCGGCCAGCGGCGTCTCCTCGGCCAGGCCGGCCGTGCTGGCGCAGACGTAATCCCGCATGGGGATGCCGGCGTCCATCACCGCCAGGGTGGCCGCGTTGACACCGGCGCAGTAGTTGCCACCGTCGGCTTGTAGAATCTAGATGGGGAAAGGTGGGGGGGGGGGAAGTTGGGTGAGACACACACACACCCCCACCCCAAACCCTATGGCGTCCCCCCCACCTTGGGGGGGGGTGTGTGTGTGTCTGTCCGTCCGTCCCCCCTCCTCACCTGGACGTAGATGTCGATCTGGGAGCGGGGGTAGAGGCGGGTGAGGATGGCGGCCTCGAAGGTCTGCTGGAGCTGCAGGGCCAGCTCGGCCGACTGGCGGTCGCCGTGGGGGGGTCGCCGCCGCCGCTCCCCCGTGCTGAAGGTGGCCAGGCTGTAGCGGCAGTTCACCAGCGCCCGGTCCGGCAGAGCCTTGCTGCGGGACCCCCGCATCTTGGGGAGGAGGGGGGGGCAAACGGTGAGGGTGAGGGGGGGGATTGGGAACAGGTAACGGGGGAGGGAGGGGATACTGGGAATGGGGAAAACAGGGAATGAATGGCGGGGCTGAGATGGGGAGCAGGAAAGGAATGGGAACAGGGAATGGGGGGGTCACTGAGAATGGCGGGGGGGGCTGAGATGGGGAGCAGGAAGGGAATGGGAACAGGGAACGGTGGTGGTGGGGATACTGGGAATGGGGAAAATAGGGAATGAATGGGGGGGCTGAGATGGGGAACAGGAAAGGAATGGGAACAGGGAAGGGGGGGGGACACTGGGAATGGGGGGGCTGAGATGGGGAGCAGGAGGGGAAGGGGAACAGGGAATGGTGGTGGTGGGGATACTGGGAATGGGGAAACCAGGGAATGGGGGGGGAGGGCACTTGGAATAGGGGGGCACCAGGAGTTGGGGGGGGGAGGGGTGTGGACCTCAGGACTGAGATGGGGAGCGGGAGGGGAATGGGAACAGGTAGCGGGGCGGGGGGGGGAACCGGGAACACCGGGAATGGGGGGGCTGAAATGGGGAACTGGATCGGGAGGGGGAGGGGGGCACCGGGAACGGGACTGGGGGGGCCGGGGGAGGAGGGGGACCAGGACTAGAACGGGGGGGGTCGGGGACAACGGAGAGGGCACCGGGAACGTGGGGGGGAATGGAGGGACCGGGGCCGGGGGGGAGCTGGAGACGGGGGGGGGGGCCCGGTGGCCGCCGGCGCTCACCTCGTGCGGGCCGTAGACCACGGCCAGGGCCTTGGTGTTGCCCTGCTCGATGTAGGCCGAGCCGTCGGCCTGCCCGAACACCCCCATGCGGGCCCGCACCTTGCGGAGCTCGGCGGGCCGCCGCCCGTCCGCCCGGTACCCCTCGTCCGACAGCAGCTCCGCCGCCGCCATCTCACCCGCCCGCCTGCCGCCCGGACTACAGCTCCCGGCGTGCCCCGCGCGGGGACTACAGCTCCCGGCGTGCCCCGCGAGGGGGCCGCCCCGGGCTACACCTCCCGCCCCAGGCCACGCCTCCCGACTGAGGCCACGCCTCCTCACCGCCAGGCCACGCCTCTCCGTCCCGGGCCACGCCCACAGAGGAGACGCCCCCCTCTCAGGCCACGCCCCCCGCGGGCCGGTGCTCGGCGCTGCCCGGGCGGGAGGGTCGTTACCGATCCCCACCGATCCCTATCGATCCCTATCGATCCCCACCGACCGGTCCCGTCCCGGAGCCGCCCGGTCCCCCCCGGTCCCGCCATGGCGGCGGCGGCGGCGGCGTCGGACCCCCCCCGCGGGTTCCAGTTCGCCATCGACCGCGGCGGCACCTTCACCGACGTCTTCGCCCGCTGCCCCGGCGGCCGCGTCCGCGTCCTCAAGCTGCTCTCCGAGGACCCGGGGTACCGAGACGCCCCCACCGAGGGCATCCGCCGCGTCCTGGAGGAGGTGCGGCCGGAGGGACCCCCCCCGGGACACCCCCCCCCACCGGGACACCGCCGGACACCTCCGGGACACCCCCAGAACACCCGGGACATCCTCCCCCCCCCCCAGGACTCACCCCGGGACACCCCCCTCCAGGACCCTCCCATGGGACACCCCCCCCCCCGGGACACCCCTGGAATCCCCCTCGGGACAGCCCCGGGAACCCCAGGACTCCCCCCTCTCCCCGGACACCCCCGGGACGCCCCTGGGACACCCCCGGCACCTCCGTCGGGACCCTCCCTTGGGACCCCCGGGCTCCCCCAGGACCTTCCCCACAGGGACTCTCACCCGAGACCCCCCCAAGCCCCCCCCAGGCCCCTCTGGGGCTCCCTCAGGGCCTCCCCTGAACCCCCCCCCCCTTCCCAGGACCTCCCCAGGACCATCTCCCCCCTCCCCCCCCCCCGATCTCCTCCTGCGACACCCCCCCCCCGGGACCCTGTCTGAGACCCTCCCAGGGCCCCCCACCCCCTGTGCCCCAGCCCCCCAGGCCAGCCCCCACCCCAGTGCCCCCTCCCAGGGCTGGGGCAGCCCCATCTGGCTTGGACCCTCCCACCGACCACTGGTGGGGCTGGGGGTCCGTGGTGGGACCATGGGGCTGGGGGTCTGCAAGGGAGCTGTGGGGCTGGGGGTCCGTGGTGGGTCCGTGGTAGGACTGGGGGTCCACAGTGGGACCATGGGGCTGGGGGGCCACGGTGGAGCTGTGGGGCTGAGGGTCTGCAATGGAGCCGTGGGGCTGGGGGTGTTCATGGTGGGGCTGGAGGTCCATGGTGGAGCCGTGGGGCTGGGGGTCTGCAGTGGGACAATAGGGCTGGGGGGGCCATGGTGGGACCCTGGGGATGGGAGTCTGTGGTGGAGCTGTGGGGCTGAGGGTCCATGGTGGGGCTGGGGGTCTGTGGTGGGGCTGAGGGTCCATGGTGGGGCTGGGGGTCTGTGGTGGGACCATGGGACTGGGTGTCCACAGTGGGGCTGGAGGTCCATGGTGGAGCCGTGGGGCTGGGGGTCTGCAGTGGGACAGTAGGGCTGGGGGGGCCGTGGTGGGACCCTGGGGATGGGAGTCTGTGGTGGAGCTGTGGGGCTGAGGGTCCATGGTGGGGCTGGCGGTCTGTGGTGGGACCGTGGGGCTGGGTGTCCACAGTGGGGCTGGGGGTCTGCGGTGGGGCCGTGGGGCTGGGGTCTGCAGTGGGTCTGGGGTCTGCGGTGGGGCTGGGGTCCGCGGTGGGGCTGAGGCGGGCGGTGCCGGCAGGAGCGGGGGGTGTCGGTGCCGCGGGACGAGCCCCTGGACACCTCCGGCATCGAGTGGATCCGCATGGGCACCACGGTGGCCACCAACGCGCTGCTGGAGCGCCGGGGCGAGCGCCTGGCCCTGCTGGTCACCCGCGGCTTCCGTGACCTCCTCCACATCGGCAACCAGGCCCGGCCCCACATCTTCGACCTGGTGAGGCCCGGCCCCACGGCACCCCCACCGGCACGGGCTTGGGGTGGTGTGTCCCCATGGCCCACAACATCTAGGATGGAGGTGACACGTCCCGGTGGCCCACATTGTCCAGGATGGAGGTGGCACCTCCCCGTGACCCACACCATCCAGGGTCTTGGTGGCACCTCCCCGTGACCCACACCATCCAGGGTCTTGGTGGTACCTCCCTGTGACCCACACCATCCAGGGTCTTGGGGGCACGTCCCCATGACCTAAACCATCTAGGATCATGGTGTCACATCCCCGTGACCCACACCATGCAGGATCTTGGTGGCACGTCCCCGTGACCTACACCATCTGGGCTCAGGGTGGCACGTCCCCCTGACCCACACCATCCAGGCTCAGTGTGGCATGTTCCTGTGACCCATACCTTGGGGTGGCACGTCCCCCTGACCCACACCATCCAGGCTCAGGGTGCCACATCCCCGTGTCCCACACCATCAGGGACTGGGGGGGGGGCATATCCCTGTCACCCCACACTCTCCAGGGTTGCGCTGGCACGTCCCTGTGACCCACACCATCTGGGGTTGTGGCGGCACGTCCCCCTGCCCCACACCATCCAGGCTCAAGGTGCCACAACCCCGTGTCCCACAGTGACACAGTCATTGACCCACAGGGGGGTCACTGGGGTGACCCCCCACTGTCAGGGGTCCCCACTGACAGGTCACAGTCCCCGTGACCCACACCATCAGGGACTGGGGTGGCACGTCCCCGTGACCCACGCCCCCTGGACCCTGGGCTGTCACATCCCCGTGACCGGCACCGTCCAGCCTTGGGGCAGCGTGTCCCCAGGTGACACACACACCCCCCCCCGGCACCGAGCGGGGCTCGGGCTGGCACGTCCCTGTGACCACCGTCCCCGTGTCCCCGCGTGACCGGCCGGGTGGGCCCGTCCGTGTCCTCTGCCCGCCGCGGACGTCCTTGGCGGCGTGGGGACGTCCCCGGATCCCGGTGCCGCGTCCCGTGAGCGGCCGCTGGGCTCCGGCCACGGCCCCGCGCCAGCCACGGCCACGTGCCAGCGGCCACGTGCCACCCCGGCCAGGCCGGCAGCCAGCGCCTCGGGGCGGGGGGGGGGCGGCGGGGGGAGAGGGGGGGTCCCGTGGTGTCCCCCCCCCGCCCCGGGTGACGTCCCCGTCCCCGCGCAGGAGGTGGCGGTGCCCGAGGTGCTCTACGAGGAGGTGATCGAGGTGGACGAGCGGCTCATCCCCTACCAGCCCGGCTGCCGCCTCCCGGGGACAGAGACCCTCCCGCGGCTGGAAGGTGGGGACCACCCCCATGGTGGTGGTGGGGGGGGTTGGTGCTTCTGGGGCCAACCTGCCCCATGGGCACCCCTCTTGGGGGCACCCATCCCGCCAAGACCCCCCCCATGGGCGCCCATCCCAACCAGGACCCCCCTGTTGGCAGCCATCCTGCCCGGACCCCCTGGCAGCACCCATCACACTGGGACCCCCCCCATGGGCTCCCATCCCGCTGGGACCCCCATGGGTGCCCATCTCACCAGGACCCCCCCCATGGGCACCCATCCCACTGGGACCCCCCCCCCAGCAGTACCCATCCCACTGGGAACCCCCCCATGGGTGCCCATCCCACCAGGACCCCCAGGAGCACCCATCCTGCCTAGACCCCCCACCAGCGCCTGTCCCACTGGGACCCCCCCCATGGTGCTCATCTCACCAAGACCCCCTGGCAGCATCCATCCCACCGGGACCCCTTCACGGGCACCCATCCTGCCTGGACCCCGAGGAAGACCCCATCCCACCGGGACCCCCTGGAAGGACCTGTCCCACCAGGAACCCCCCATGGGCACCCATCCCACCGGGACCCCCCAGAAGGGTCCAGGCTCCCAGCAGCCCCCATCTCACCAGGACCCCCCCCCCCATGGACCCCCATCCCACCAGGACCCTCCATAGGCACCCATCCCACCAGGACCCCCCCGTGGGCACCCATCCCGCCCAGACCCCCTGCAGCCCCCATCCCACCGGGACCCCCCCCCAGAAGGACCCATCCTGCCCAGACCCCGCCATCCCACCGGGACCTCCCCACGGACCCCCATCCCACTAGGACCCTCCATAGGCATCCATCCCACCGGGACCCCCATGGGCATCCCTCCCACCGGGACCCCCCCCATGGACCCCCATCCCTCCCGGTGTCCCCCCCCACCCCGCTCTGTCCCCAGGCTCCACGGGGACGTCGCTGCTGCTGCAGCAGCCGCTGGATCTGGGGGGGCTGCGGCGGGCGCTGGAGGGGGTGCTGGCCCGCGGCATCCGCAGCCTGGCCGTGCTGCTGCTCCACTCCTACGCGTGAGTCTGGGGGTGGGGGGGACACACACACACCGGGGACACACACACACACACACACACACACAGGGCCTGACGCCGTGCCCCCTCCCTCGGCAGGTGGCCGGGGCACGAGGAGCAGGTCGGGGCGCTGGCGCGGGAGCTGGGGTTCCGGCACGTCTCCCTCTCCTCGGGGGTGGCGGGGATGGTGCGGGCGGTGCCGAGGGGCTACACGGCCTGCGCCGATGCCTACCTCACCCCCTGCATCCACCGCTACCTCCACGGCTTCCGCGCCGGCTTCCGCGACCAGCTGCAGGTGAGGGGGGGGCAAGGGACCCCCACCGGGACCCACCATGGGCACCCGTCCCACCGGGACCCCCCCAATGGACATCCATCTCACTGGGACCCCCTCACTAGGACCCCCCTCACTGGCACCCATCCCACTGGGACCCCCCCCCGGTGGGCACCCAAACCACCAGGACCCCCCCACACTGGCACCCATCCCACCAGCACCCCTCTGTGGGCATCCATCCCACCAGGACCCCCCTGTGGGTGCCCATCCACTGGGACCCCCCCCACTGGCACCCATCCCACCAGGAGCCCCCCCATGGGTGCCCATCCCACTGGGACCCCCTGGCACCACCCATCCCACCAAGACCCCCCCCCCCCCACTGGCATCCATCCCACCAGGAGCCCCCCATGGATGCCCTTCCCACCAGGACCCCATTCCACTGGGACCCCCCCCATGGGCACCCATCCCACCAGGATCCCCCATGGGTTCCCCTCCCCCCCCCGGGACCCCCCCAGCAGCACCCACCCCGCCGGTCGCCCCCCTCGGCAGCCCCCCACCCTCTGCCCCCCCCCCCGCAGGGGGTGCCGGTGCTGTTCATGCGCTCGGATGGGGGGCTGACCCCCATGGAGCACTTCAGTGGGGCCCGCGCCATCCTCTCGGGGCCGGCGGGGGGGGTGGTGGGCTACGCCATCACCACCTACGGTCGCCAGGGCGGCCAGCCCGTCATCGGCTTCGACATGGGAGGTCAGCGGGGGGGGGGGGGCCGAGGGGGGGGGAGGGGTCCCTCTGGGGTGGGGACCTCGGGGGGGTGGGGGTCTCGGCGGGGTGGGGGGATCCCACTGGGGTGGGGGTGTCCCTGAGGGGTGGGGGGATCTCACTGGGGTGAAGGTCCTGGTGAGGGGGATGCGGTGGGATGGGGGTCCCGCCACAATGGGGTCCTCAGGGGGGCGGGGGTCCCGGCGGGGTGGGGACCTTGGGGGGGCTGGGGTCCCGGCGGGGTGGGGGTCCCAGAGAGGTGGGGTGGGGGTCCTGGTGGGGTGTGTGGGGGGGTCCCACTGGGGTGAGGGTCCCATTGGATGGGGATCCCAGCAGGGTGGGGGTCCCGGTGGGGTTCCCAGTGGGGTTGGGGGGTTGTGCTGGGTTTGGGGGTGCCCCTGAGTGCTGGGTCTGGGGTGCCCCCCAGGTACTCACTTTGGGGGTGCCCCAGTCCCCAAGGGGATGTGATTTGGGTCCGGGGGCGCCCCTGGGTGCCGGGTTTGGGGGCGTTGCGCTGAGTCTGGGGGTGCCCCAGTCCCCAGGGGTTGTGCTGGGTGGGGGGGGGGTTGTGCCGGGTTTGGGGGTGCTCCTGGGTGCTGGGTCTGGGGGGGTTGTGCCGGGTTTGGGGTGCCCCGATCCCCAGGGCTGTCGCCGCGGGGGGGGAGGTGTCCCGGCGGGACCTGGGGGTGTCCGGGGGCGGGGGTGCCGAGCCGTGTCCCCCCAGGCACCTCGACGGACGTGAGCCGTTACGCGGGGGAGTACGAGCACGTCTTCGAGGCCAGCACAGCCGGCGTCAGCATCCAGGCCCCCCAGCTCGACATCAACACCGTGGCCGCCGGAGGGGGGTCCCGCCTCTTCTTCAGGTGGGGGGGGGGGGGCTACAGCCACCCGGGGCGGGGGGGTGGGGTGGGGGCTGTCCCCGGTCACGGGGGGGCTCCGGTGTGGCTCCGTGGTGCAACACAACCGGTGTGGCCACCGCTGGCATCTCCTGGCCACCACCAGAATGGCCACCGCTGGCATCTGGCCACCACTGGCGTGGCTACTACTGGTGTCTCCTGGCCACCACCAGCATGGCCACCATTGTCCCGCTCCCACTGGCATGTCCTGGCCACCACCGGCATGGTCACCACTGGTGTCTCATGGCCACCACCGGCATCTTCTGGCTACCACCAGCATGGCCACCACTGGCATGGTCACCACTGGTGTCTCATGGCCACCACTGGCGTTTCCTGGCCACCACCAGCATGGCCATCACTGGTGTCTCATGGCCACCACTGGTGTTTCCTGGCCACCACCAGCATGGCCATCACTGGTGTCTCATGGCCACCACCGGCATCTTCTGGCTACCACCAGCATGGCCACCACTGGCATGGTCACCACTGGTGTCTCATGGCCACCACTGGCATTTCCTGGCCACCGCCAGCATGGCCACCACCAGCTTCTCATGGCCACCACCGGCATCTCCTGGCCACCGCCAGCATGGCCACCACCAGTGTCTCCTGGCCACCACTGGCATCTCCTGGCCACCATCAGCATGGCCACCACCGGCATGGCCACCGCCACCATCTCCCCACCAGGTCCGGTCTCTTCGTGGTCGGCCCTGAGTCGGCGGGTGCCCACCCTGGCCCTGCCTGTTACCGTAAGGGTGAGTGTGGGGGGCGCCGGGGGCGGTGGTCCGTGTGGCTCGCGGTGGTCCCCGTGTCTCACCGCCCTCCCCGTCCCGGCGCAGGGGGGCCACTGACCGTCACCGACGCCAACCTCTGCCTGGGCCGGCTGCTCCCCGAATATTTCCCCCGCATCTTCGGGCCGGGGGAGGACCAGCCGCTGTGCCGGGAGGCGGCGGCGCGAGCCTTCGGGGACATGGCCACCACCATCCGGGCTTTCCAAGCCACCGCCACCACCCTCTCGGTGGAGGAGGTGGCCATGGGCTTCCTGCGGGTGGCCAACGAGGCCATGTGCCGGCCCATCCGCGCCCTGACGCAGGTGGGGTGGTTGGGGGGGGGGGGCTTGGGAGGGGTGATGGGGGGGTGGTGGTCGGTGGCACCCCCCGGGTCACCGCGGTGTGTGTCCCCCCCCTGCTCCGTGACGGCAGGCGCGGGGCCACGACGCCGCCCAGCACGTGCTGGCGTGTTTTGGGGGTGCCGGGGGGCAGCACGCCTGCGCCATCGCCCGCGCCCTGGGCATGAGCAGGGTCTTCATCCACAAGTAGGTGCATCAAAGTGGGGGGGACGGGGGGCGGGACGTGGGGACCCCCCCTTCTGCCGGCGCTGCTGGATTGGGGGGGGTGGTCACAGCGGGGGGGGGGGCACGTCCAGTGACACCCCCCCGCTGGTGTTGGGGTGTTCCCGCAGCCTGGGGAGGTGGAGTGGGGGTGGGGGGCTCTGGTACCCCCCCCCCACCCCACCCCCAGGGAGGATGAGCTGGGTTTGGGGGTGCCCATGGGAGCTGGGTTTGGGGTGTCATAGTCCCCAGGGGGATGTGCTGGGTCTGGGGGCTCCCCTGGATGCTGGGTCTGGGGGTGCCCCCATGTGCTGGGTCTGGGGGTACCCTGGGTTCTGGATGCGGGGGTGCCCCTGGGTGCGGGGTCTGGGGGTGCCCCAGTCCTGAGAGGGAGGTGCTGGGTTTGGGGGTGCCCCTGGGAGCTGGGTTTGGGGTGTCGTAGACCCCAGGGGGATGTGCTGGGTCTGGGGGCTCCCCCGGATGCTGGGTCTTGGGGTGCCCCTGGCGCTGGGTGTGGGGGTTCCCTGGTCCTCAGGGGAATGTGCTGGGTCTGGAGATGCCCCCAGTGCCGGGTCTGGGGGTACCCTGGGTTCTGGGTGTGGGGGTGTCTCTGGGTGCTGGGTCTGGGGGTGCCCCTGGTTGCCGGGTCTGGGGGCACCCCCCCCATGCTGTATGTGTGGGTGTCCCCAGCTGCTGGGTCTGGGGGTGCCCCTGGTTGCCGGATCTAGGGGTGCCCCCGGTTGCCCTGTCTGGGGGTGCCCCCTGTGCTGTGTTTGGGGGTGCCCCCCCCCCGCTGCATATACCCCCTGTCCCCCAGGTACAGCGGGGTGCTCTCCGCCTACGGGCTGGCGCTGGCGGACGTGGTGCAGGAGGCGCAGGCCCCCTGTGCCCTGCGCTACGAGCCCCCCGCCTTCCCCCGGCTGGAGGGGGTGCTGGCCCAGCTGGAGCAGCAGTGCCGGGACGCGCTGCGGGCACAGGGCTTCACGGGGTGAGCCGCCTGGGGGGGGGGTGTCCCGGGGCGGGGGGACGGGGGGGGTCCCCGTGTGTCCCCCAGCCCGGTGACGGCCGCCCCGCAGGGAGCAGATCCGGACGGAGGCTTTTCTCCACCTGCGCTACGAGGGCACCGACTGCGCCCTGATGTGCTCGGCCAAGGGGTACCCCCCCACCCCCGACTCCTGCCGCGCCGGGGACTTCCTCGCCGCCTTCACCAGCCGGTCCGTACCCACGCCGCCGGCCCCGGTGCGGCACCGCGGTCCCCCATCCCGGCACCATGACCCTCATCCCGGCATCGCCATCCCCATCCTGGCACCGCCATCCCCATCCCGGCACTCTGATTCTCATCCAAGTGCCATGATCTCCATCCTGGCATCTCAATCCCCATCCCAGCACCAGGATCCCCATCCCGTCACCATGGTCCCCATCCTGGCGCTGCAGTCCCCCATCCCGGCACTGTGGTCCCCCATCCCGGCACTGTGGTCCCCATCCCGGCACCACGGTCCCTATCCCACTCCTATGATTCCCCCATTGTGGTACCACGATCCCCATCCTGGCACTGCCATCACCATCCCGGCACCAGGATCCCCATCCCGGCACCATGGTCCCCCATCCCAGCACCAGGATCCCCATCCTGCCACCACCATCCCCATCCCGGCACTCTGATTCTCATCCAAGTGCCATAATCCCCATCCCGGCAGCGCCATCCCCATCCCGGCACCAGGATCCCCATCCTGGCACCACCATCCCCATCCCGGCACCTCCGCACCACACCGGGGGCAGTTGGGGGTCTCCCGGTGCCCCCTGGCCGCAGCTGCCACCCCTTTCCCCCCAACCCCCCAACAGGTACCTGGTGGAGTTCGGCTTCACCATCCCCGACCGCCCCGTGGTGGTGGACGACCTGCGGGTGCGCGGCACCGGCAGCAGCGGCATCCGCTGCGAGACCCCCCTGGCCCCCAGCGGGAAACCGCCCCGCGTGGAGACGGTGAGGATGGGGGGGGGTGGGGGTGTGTGTCCCGGGGGGGGGGGGGTCCCAGCGGGCCAGGGGGTGACCCGCGTGGGGTGACACGCAGGTGACGCGGTGCTACTTCGAGGAGGGGTACCTGGAGACGCCGGTGTTCCTGCTGGAGGAGCTGGCCTGCGACCACACCGTCCCCGGCCCCGCCATCATCATCGACAAGAACAGGTTGGGACCTGGGGGGGACCCCGGGGGGGACCCCAGGGGGGTGGTGGGGACCCTGAGGGGTTGGTGGGGACCCCCTGAAGCCATCAGGGAGTCCAGGAGCTGGTGGGACCCTAGTGGGATGACAGGAGCCCGGGGAGTCAGAAGGACCCCAGGGGGATAGTGGGACCCCAGGGGGCTGGAAGGACCCTGGGGGGATGGTGGGACCCCAGGGGGATGGGGGGACCCCAGGGGGATGGGGGGACCCCAGAGGGATGACAGGACCCTGAGGAGCCAGAAGGACCCTGGGGAGATACAGGGACCCCAGGGCAATGGTGGGACCCCGGGGAGGATGACGGGACCCCAGGGGGACCCCACGGGGATGGGGGGGGGCCCAGAGGGATGACAGGACCCTGGGGGGATGGTAGGGCCCCAGGGGGATGGGGGGACCCTGGGGAGCCAGAAGGACCCCAGAGGGACCCGAGGGGGATGGGGAGGACCCCGAGGAGTTGGTGGGGGCCCAGAGAGTCAGAAGGACCCCAGGGATCTGGGGGGACCCCATGGAACTAGTGGGGACCCCAGGGTGCCCCGCACCCCTCCACCTCCCGGTGCCGCCGCAGCACCATCGTGGTGGAGCCGGGCTGCACCGCCAGCCTCACCCCCTTCGGTGACATCTCCATCGCCATCGGCTCGGGCACCCCGCGCCCCGTCGGCCCCCAGCTCGACCCCGTCCAGCTCTCCATCTTCTCCCACCGCTTCATGAGCATCGCAGGTGGGGGGGGGAGGGGGAGGGCTGCTGGGATGGGGGCGCCGTGGGGCTGGGGGGGGGGGGTTGGTGTGGGGGTCCTGAGGGTCCTCCCCGTGTGCGTCCCCCCCCCCGCAGAGCAGATGGGCCGGATCCTGCAGCGGACGGCCATCTCCACCAACATCAAGGAGCGGCTGGACTTCTCCTGCGCGCTCTTCGGGCCGGACGGGGGGCTGGTCTCCAACGCCCCCCACATCCCCGTCCACCTGGGCGCCATGCAGGAGACCGTCCAGTTCCAGGTAGAGGGGTTCCAGGGAGCAGAGGGGGGGGTCTCAGGGTGTTTGGGACCCCCTTCCCCCCCCCAGCGACCTTCTCATCCCTTCCTGGTGCCATGGCAGATCCGCAACCTGGGTGAGGACCTGCGGGAGGGGGACGTCATCCTGAGCAACCACCCCTGTGCGGGGGGCAGCCACCTGCCCGACCTCACTGTCATCACCCCCGTGAGTGTGGGACCCCCCCCGCCCCCCGTGGGGTGTAGGACTCATCCATGGGCTGCAGGACTCATCCATGGGGTGTAGGACCCATCTGTGGGGTGTAGAACCCACCCATGGGCTGCAGGACCCATCCATGGGGTGTAGGACCCATCTGTGGGGTGTAGAACCCACCTGTGGGCTGCAGGACTCCCCCATGGGGTGTAGGACCCACCCGCGGGCTGCAAGACCCATTCACGGGGTGCAGGACCCCCCTGTGGGGCTTAGGACCCCTCCTATGGGGTATAGAACCTATCCATAGGCTGCAGGACCCATCCATGGGGTGCAGGACCCCTCCTATGGGGTGTAGGACCCACCCGTGGGCTGGTGGACCCCCTCCACGGGCTGCAGGACCCCCCAGTGGGGTGCAGACACCCCCCCCAGGACATCAGCTCAGCGCTGGGCTCCCCTCAGGTCTTCTGGCCGGGTGTCCCCAAGCCTGTGTTCTTCGTGGCCAGCCGGGGCCACCACGCCGACATCGGGGGCATCACCCCCGGCTCCATGCCCCCCCACTCCAAGGCCCTGCGGGAGGAGGGGGCCGTCTTCATCTCCTTCAAGCTGGTGAAGGACGGCATCTTCCAGGAGGAGGGTGGGTCTGCAGTGGGGGGAGGACGCTGTGGGGACATGGTGGGGACGGTGGGGACATGGTGGTGATGGTGGGGATGATGAGGACATGGTGGTGATGATGGGAATGTGGTGGTGATGATGGGGATGTGGTGGTGATGATGGGGATGTGGTGGTGATGGTGGGGACGTGGTGGTGATGGTGGGGACGTGGTGGGAGTGTCAGGGACATGGTGGGGACATGGTGGTGATGGTGGGGATGTGGTGGGGGTGTCAGGGACGTGGTGGAGGTGTGGTGGTGATGGTGGGGACACCATGGGGACATGGTGGTGATGGTGGGGATGTGGTGGAGGTGTCAGGGATGTGGTGGGAGTGTCAGGGACGTGATGGTGGTGGGGACACAGTGGTGATGTGGTGGGAATGGTGGTGATGGTGGGGACGCAGTGGGGGTGATGTGGCGGGAATGGTGGGGACGTGGTGGTGATGGTGGGGACGTGGTGGTGATGGTGGGGACGCAGTGGGGGTGTCAGGGGCACGGTGGCCCACCCACCCACGAGCCCCCCACCCACGGGTGCGTGCCCCGCAGCGGTGCGGGAGGCGCTGCTGGCGCCGGGGCGGGTGCCGGGCTGCAGCGGGAGCCGCAACCTGCCGGACAACCTCTCCGACCTGCGAGCCCAGGTGGCCGCCAACCAGAAGGGCATCCAGCTGGTCACCGACCTCATCCGCCTCCACGGGCTGCCCGTCGTCCAGGCCTACATGGCCCACATCCAGGTGGGACATCCACCCCACCCCGCCCCCTCCCCTGGGGACCCCCCCCGAGACTCTCCCCCTGGTCCCCGGCGTGACCCCCCCCTTGTCCCCAGGCCAACGCGGAGGTGGCCGTGCGGGAGATGCTGAAGGGCTTCGCCGCCCGCTGGGGCACCGCCGTGGAGGCCGAGGACCACATGGACGATGGGTCGCCCATCCGGCTGCGGGTGCAGGTGGACCCCCAGGAGGTGAGGCGGGGAGGGGGGGATGCGGGGGACACCCCCCTCCCAGTCCCAGGATCTCTTCCGGGTCCCAGATGTGGGAGATCCCCCCATTCCCAGATGATGGAGATCCTTCCCTGTCCCAGGATCCCCCCCTCGGTCCCAGCATCCTCCCATTCCCAGATGCTGGAAACCCCCCCCCGGTCCCAAGATACCCCCACCCCCAGATGCTGGAGACCCGCCTTGGTCCCAGGATCCACACACACACCCCCCCCCCACGACCCCCCCATTCCCAGATGTTGGAGACCCCCCCACTCACAGGATTTCCCCCCTTCCTGGGATCCTCCCCCCAGCCCCAGATGATGGAGACACACACCCCCCCAGTCCCAGGATCACCCCCAGCCCCAGATGCTGGAAACCCCCCCTGGTCCCAAGATCCCCCTGCCCTCAGATGCTGGAGACCCCCCTTGATCCCAGGACTGCCCCCCAGTCCCAGGATCCCCCCATTCCCAGATGCTGGAGAACCCCTCCTGTTCCCGGGTTTCCCCCCATTCCCAGTTGCTGGAGACCCCCCCGAGGTATGTTTTGGGGTTCCCCGGAGGGGGGGGTCACGGTGCCACCCCCGGTCCCCGCTGTCCCCTCAGGGCAGCGCCGTCTTCGACTTCTCGGGCTCGGGGCCGGAGGTGCACGGGAACTGCAACGCCCCCCGCGCCATCACCCTCTCGGCCCTCATCTACTGCCTGCGCTGCCTGGTGGGGCAGGACATCCCCCTCAACCAGGTGGGACCCCCACCCCAGCCCGGGGGGATCCCCGGGGATGTGGGACCCCCGGGGATGTGGGATCCCTGAGCTTAGGGACCCCCCGGATGTGGGGGCACCCGGGCTGACTGACCCCGGCTGGGGGAACCCCCCCATCTGGGGAACCCCCTGGTCTGGGGGACCTCCCCGAGGCTGCAGAACCCCCCAGCTGTGGGACCCCCCCCCACCCCAGCCTGGGGGGCTCCTGGGGGTGAGGGACCCCCTTATGTGGGACCCCCAGCTGTGGGACCCCCAGGTTGTAGGACCCCCTGGCTGTGGGACCCCGAGGCTGTGTGATCCTGGCTGTGGGACCCCCCCATCTGGGGAACCCCCCCCCGGCTGTGGGACCCCCTGACTGTGGGACCCCTGGCTGGGGGACCCCCAGGCTGTGGGACCTGTACCCCTGGGGTGGGGGGCTGGCACCCCCATTCCCTGGGCTGGGGGCGAATCCTGGGACCCCAGGCCCTTGGGTTGGGGGGGGTCCTGAGACCCTGTCCCTTGGGGTGTGAGGGGGTCTGGGACCCCCATCCCCTGGGTTGGGGGGATTCTGGGACCCCTGGGGTGCTCGGGGTGCCCCCCCCCCAGCAGCACCAAGTAGGGGGGAGCAGAGGGGGTGCCCATGGGGCAGCGCTGCCCCCCCCCCAGCCCCCAGGGTGTGGGGCAGGAGCTCGGCGGGGGGCAGGGGGGGGCTGACGGGGCGGTGCCCCCCAGGGGTGCCTGGCCCCCGTGCGGGTGGTGATCCCCAAGGGCTCCATCCTGGACCCCTCGCCCGAGGCCGCCGTGGTGGGGGGGCAACGTCCTCACCTCCCAGCGCGTGGTGGACGTCATCCTCCGGGCCTTCGGCGTCTGCGCCGCCTCCCAGGTGGGGCGGGGGGCACGGGGGGCACGGGGGGGGGCACAGGGTGCAGGGGTCCCAGGGGCCCTGGGGCGCCGGGGGTTGGGGGTCCCAGTGGGGATGAGGGGCACGGGGGGTCCTGGAGGTCTGGGGGGTGCAGGGGGTCAGGCGTCTCAGGGGTCCAGGGGTGCTGGGGGTTCTGGGGGCTCTGGGAGTCCAGGTGGGGACGGGGGGCACGGGGGGGGCAAGGGGGAGCATGGGGTACAGGGGTTAGGGGTCTCAGGGGTGCCAGGGGTTGGGGGTCCCGGGAGTCTCAGGTGGGTACAGGGGACATGGGGTGCAGGGGGTCAGGGGTCCCAGGGGTCCGGGGTGCCGGGGGTTGGAGGTCCTGGGGGTCCCAGGGGTCTGGGGTGGTGGGGGTCCCAGGGATTGGGTGTCCTGGGGGTCGGGGGTCCCAAAGGTTGGGGGTCCCAGGGGGTCCTGGGGGTCAGTGGTCCCGGGGCTCAGGGTTTGGGGTGCTGGGTGGCCTGGAGGTGGGGGTCCTGGGGTGCCAGGGTCAGGGGGTCCCAGGGGTACGGGCTGATGGGGGGACCCAGGGGATGGGGGTCCCGGGGTGCCAGGGGTGCTGGGGGGATTGGGGGTCCCGGGGGTTGGGGCCCCATGGGATGGGGGTCCCGGGGTGCCAGGGGTGCTGGGGGTTGGGGGTCCCGGGGGTTGGGGGTCCCATGGGATGGGGGTCCCGGGGGTGCCAGGGGTGCTGGGGGTTGGGGGTCCCGGGGGTTGGGGGTCCCATGGGATGGGGGTCCCGGGGTGCCAGGGGTGCTGGGGGTTGGGGGGTCCCGGGGGTTGGGGATCAGGGGGTGCCGGGAGTCAGAGCCCTGGGGGTTGGGGGTTCCGGGGGGTGCTGGGGGATGTACCCCATAGTTGGGGGTCCCCTGTGTCCCCCCCCCCCCCCGTCACCTCCCAGGGCTGCATGAACAACGTGACCTTTGGGACGGCGCGGGGGGGGTACTACGAGACGGTGGCGGGGGGCGCGGGGGCCGGCCCCCACTGGCACGGCCGCAGTGGGGTGCACACCCACATGACCAACACCCGCATCACCGACCCCGAGGTGCTGGAGCTGCGGTGGGTGACGGGGGGCACGGGGGGGGGCGCGGGGGTCCGGGGGTCTGGGGGGCACGGGGGGGGACCAGGGGGTGAGGAGAGAGTGGGGGGTACTGGGGGGCTGTGGGGGGGATGGGGGGCACGGGGGGGGCTGGAGGAGACTGGGGGGGGGGGGAGGAGGCTGGGAGTGCGGGGGGGGTCCGGGGGGGCCAGGGAGAGTGGGGGGTACCGGGGTGCTGGGGGGGCACCGGGGGGTACTGGAGGGGTTGACGGGGGGTGCCAGGGGTCCGGGGGGGCATGGGAGGGCACGGGGGGCACAGGGGGTGCTGGGGGGGGCAGGGGGCGCGAGGGGGAGGGGCGGAG
>NC_133578.1:76989557-77042286 GCF_964106895.1 Numenius arquata
GGTGCCGGGGGGCGCAGGGGGTGTGGGGGCTGCCAGCGCTGACCCCCTGCCCCCCCCCCGTGCCCCCCCAGGTACCCGGTGGTGCTGCGGCGGTTCGAGCTGCGGGGGGGCTCGGGGGGCGCGGGGCGGTGGCGGCGGGGGGGAGGGGGTGAGGCGGGAGCTGCAGTTCCGGCAGGAGACGGTGCTCTCCGTCCTCAGCGAGCGGCGCGTCACCCGCCCCTACGGCCTGCGCGGTGAGTGGCCACCGGGGCTACCAGGGCCACCCATAGCCCACCACGGCCCCCATTGCCCCCCCAGAGCCCACCATGGCCACCAAGGCCACCAGGGCCACCATGGGCCCCCCATAGCCCACTATGGTCACCGTGGCCGACCATTGCCCACTGCAGCCACCATAGCCCACCGTGGCCACCCATAGCCCCCATGGCCGCCCACAGCCCCCCATAGCCCACCAACGGCCACCCATAGACCACTGTGGCCACTATGGCCACCATAGCCCACCATGGCCACTCATAGCCCGCCATGGCCACTATAGCCCCCATGGCCAGCTATAGCCCACTGCAGCCACCAGGGCCACCATGGGCCCCCATAGCCCACCACAGCCCACCGTGGCCACCACGGCCACCCATAGCCACCATAGCCCACCATGGCCATCCATAGACCACCACAGACACCAGGGCCACGTGGCCACCATCACTCCCCATTGCCACCATGGCTCTCATCGCTCCCCACGGCCACCACGGCCACCAATAGCCCACCATGGTCCCCCGTAGCCCCCATCACCCTCATGGCCACCATGGACCCGCAAACCCCCCCATGGCCCCCCATGGCCCTCATGGCTCCCCATGCCCCCCCCTCACCCCGCAAGCCCCTCCATTGCCCCCACCATTGCCCCCCATCAGCCTCCATGGGCCCCGGCACTCACCTCTCAGACCGTCCTTCCCGTGCAACACCCCCAGACCCCCCCATCACCCCCCACCGCCTTCCCGTGCCCCCCATCACCTCCCCGACCCCCCCCTCCCATCACCCCCCCAGCGCCTCTCCGTGCCCCCCATCACCCCCCGACCCCCCCCCCTCCCATCACCCCCCAGCGCCTCCCGTGCCCCCCATCACCCCCTTGACCCCCCCCTCTCCATCACCCCCCACCGCCTCCCGTGCCCCCCATCACCCCCTGACCCCCCCCCTCCCACTTAGGGGCAGCCCCGGGGCGCCGGGGCTCAACCTGCTGCTGCGCCGCGACGGCCGGACCATCAACCTGGGCCCCAAGAGCTCGGTGCCGGTGGAGCCGGGGGTGAGTGGGGGGGCACGGGGGGAGCACCCGGGGAGGGGGGACCCCCAGCCCCACAGCGCCCCACAGCGCCCCACAACGCCCCCCCCCCCAATGCCGCCTCTTCTCCCCGCCGCAGGACGTCTTCCTCCTGCAGACCCCCGGCGGGGGCGGCTTTGGCTCCCCCGAGGATGGGGGTGACCCCCAAGTCGGGGGGGACCCCGAGGAGGGCACCGGGCCCCCCCGGAGCTTCGCCGAGCGCGGGAGCCTCTTCGAGTACCGGCGGGCGCAGGAGGCCGTCTGAGGGGCCCGGCCCCACATCTGCCCCACATCTGGAGCAGCCCCCCCCACCCCCGGCTACACACACCCCGTGGGGCAGCCCCCCACCTCGGTACGCACAGGCTACAGGGCAGCCCCCCAACCCAAATATCCACAGGCTATAGGGCAGCCCCCCACCTCAAGTACTCACAGTCTATAGGGCAGCCCCCCACCACAGATACCCAGTCTATAGGGCAGCCCCCCAACTCAAGTACTCACAGTCTATAGGGCAGCCCCCCAACCCCAGATACCCAGTCTATAGGGCAGCCCCCCAACTCAAGTACTCACAGTCTATAGGGCAGCCCCCCACCACAGATACCCAGTCTATAGGGCAGCCCCCCAACTCAAGTACACACAGTCTATAGGGCAGCCCCCCAACCCAAGTACTCACAGTCTATAGGGCAGCCCCCCACCACAGATACCCAGTCTATAGGGCAGCCCCCCAACTCAAGTACTCACAGTCTATAGGGCAGCCCCCCAACCCCAGATACCCAGTCTATAGGGCAGCCCCCCAACTCAAGTACTCACAGTCTATAGGGCAGCCCCCCACCACAGATACCCAGTCTATAGGGCAGCCCCCCAACTCAAGTACACACAGTCTATAGGGCAGCCCCCCACCCCAAGTACTCACAGTCTATAGGGCAGCCCCCCACCCCAGATACCCAGTCTATAGGGCAGCCCCCCAACCTAAGCTATGCACACCCCAAGAAGCACACACCCCCCCTCCCACCCACCCCCCTCGGTCTTAGCACACTCCGTGGGGCAGCCCCCCAACCCCAGATACGCACAGTCTATGGGGCAGCCCCCCCACTCCCAGCTATGCACACCCCAAAAGCAGCCCCCCCCCCCCCACCTCCAAAGCTATGCACACTCCGTGGGGCAGCCCCCCAACCCCTCCCCTCCCCCCCAAACCTCAGCTATGCACATTCCATGGGGCAGCCCCCCAACCCCATACACGCACACTCCGTGGGGCAGCCCCCCCACCCCAGCTGGGCTCCCATGCTTCTGCCTCACCAAGCTGGGGGCTCGCCCCCCCCCCCCCCCATCCGGGGGGCGCGGGGCGGGAGTCCCCCCCGCCCCACACCCCCCAGATGGGTGGGGCCGAGCCCCCCGGTGTGGGGTGTCCCCTGCCCCACATCTCAGTGCCTTCCAATAAATGAGCTTTCGGGCCCTTCCCCCATGTCTGGCTGCGTGTTGGGGGGTGCTGGGGAGGGGGGGGTGTCCCTGGGGGTCCCCCAGGGAGAAGAGCCCAGGAGTCCTCAGGGAATGGCCCCATGGAGCTGTCCCCAAGTGTCCCCATGGGGCAGAACCCAGGGTCCTCATGGAATGGTCCCCAAGTGTCCTCATGGAGTGGTCCCCAAAGATCCCCATGGAGTGGTCCCCAAGGACCGACACACACACACCCACACCCACCCCTGGAGTGGTCCCCGAGGTCCCCATGGAGTGGACCCCAAAGATCCCCATGGAGTGGTCACCAAGGACTGACACCCCCCCCCCCCATGGAGTGGTGGTCCAAGTGTGGTGGTCCTGGTCCCCAAGGAGTGGCCACCAAAGGTCCCCATAGAGCAGTCACCGAGGATCCCCATGGAGTGGTCCCCACGGAGCCGTCCCCAAGGAGTGGTCCCCAAGTGTCCCATGGAGGGCAACCTGAGGTCCTCATGGAATGGTCCCCAAGGACCCCCCCCCATGGAGTGGCCCCCAAAGTCCTCATGGAGCTGTCCCCAAGTATCCCCAGGGAGTGGTCCCCATGGAGCGGTCCCCAAGTGTCCCATGGAGTGGTCCTCAAGAGTCCCCAAGGGGTGGTCCTCAAGGTTCCCCATGGAGCAGTCACCAAGGATCCCCATGGAGCCGTCCCCACAGAGCGGTCACTGAGGGTCCCCAAGGAGTGGTCCCCACAAGCAACTGGGCTCCAGGCCTTTATTTCACTCCCGTTGCTAAAACCGTGGCTGGCACCAGTCCCGCCGGACCAGTGACAGACCAGTGATGGACCAGTGCCGGACCCCTGTTGGACCAGTGCCAGACTGGTGCTGGACCACTGCTGGACCGGTGCCGGACCAGTGCCGGGCCAGTGCCCCACGGGACACCAGTGCAGCCAAGGCGTGTGGGGCGCAGTAGCCGCCCCCACGTCCCCATGGGGTGCCAGCACCCCCCCCTCGGTGCCATCTCCGGTGCCGGCGGCTCACGGGGACACCGGGGCCACGTCGAGCCGCAGGGCCACGGGCAAGTGGTCGGAGTAGGTGGCCAGCTGGGTGATGAAGGAGACCCCCGCCACCTCCTGCGGGGAGGGGGGGCCGTCAGGGCTGGGGGGGGGGGTGGTCATGGCAGGGGGGGACACACACGGGGACCCCCGTCCTGCCCCCCGGCACTCACCGTGCGCAGTGGGGGGGCCCCGCGGTGCTGCCGGAACAGGAGGTAGTCCACGCGCCGGCCGTGCCAGGGGCCAGGGGCCACCGGGGCGGGCTGGCCGTTGGCCAGGATCGGGCCCGCCAGGTACTGCTGCCGCCCCCCCGGCTGGGAGAGCGTCCTGTGGCGGGGACACGGGGACAGGGTGGCATGGGGACAGGGTGGCACAGGGGACATGGGGACAGTGTGGCACGGGGGACAGGGCGGCATGGGAATATGGGGACATGGTGGCATGGGGACAGGGTGACATGGGAACACGAGGAGATGGTGGCAGGGGAACATGGGAACATGGTGGCACAGGGACATGGTGGCATGGGGACACGGGGAGATGGTGGCAGGGGAACATGGTGGCACAGGGACATGGTGGCATGGGGACACAGGGAGATGGTGGCAGGGGGACATGGTGGCACAGGGACATGGTGGCATGGGGACACAGGGAGATGGGGACAGGGTAGCACAGGGACATGGTGGCATGGGGACATGGGGAGATGGTGGCATGGGGACACAGGGAGATGGGGACAGGGTAGCACAGGGACATGGTGGCATGGGGACATGGGGAGATGGGGACATGGGGAGATGGTGGCATAGGGACACAGGGAGATGGTGGCATGGGGACATGGTGGCACAGGGACATGGTGGCACAGGGACACGGGGAGATGGGGAGATGGGAACATGGGGACAGGGTAACACGGGGACATGGTGGCATGGGGACACAGGGAGATGGTGGCATGGGGACACGGGGAGATGGTGACATGGGGACAGGGTAGCACAGGGACATGGGGGCAGGGGGGATGTGGTGGGTCAGGGGCAGGTGCCTCGACTGGAGCATCCCCCGTCCCCACCCAGGGCTGGGGGTGGCCTTTCCCCAGGGCTGTCCCCCCCATGTGTCCCCCCCATGTGTCCCCCCCCATGTGTCCCCCCCCCGTCACCTCCTCATCCCCTCGGGGGTGGACACGGGCTCCTCGTAGATCTTCAGGTAGTTGAGCAGGGTCCCTGGGGACGGGGACAGCCCTGAGCGTGCCCCCCGCCGTGCCCCCCTCACTGGGGGGGGGTGACCCCCTGGGGGGGTGGCAGGGGGGTGGTGTGGGACACAGGGGATGGGACAAGGGTCCCACCTATGGCCCAGGGCTGCTCCTGCCCCGGCCCCCGGCGGCAGGGGTCCTGGTACACCTCGAAGAGATGGTGCCTCTGGTTGAGCTCGTCACCTGCGGGGAGAAGGGGGGTCACCTCCACCGTGTGTGTGTGTGTGTGTGTGTCCCAACTCCTCGTGTCCCCCCCCCCAACTCCCCGTGTCCATCCCCCCACCCCTCCCCGCCCCAAACCTGGGGAGCAGTTGTCGAAGTTGAGGTCCCCGCAGAAGACGTCGAAGGCCACCACGTCCCCGTCCTGCTCCTGCTCCTCCCGGAAGAGCTGCAGCCACCGCAGCGCCAGCCCCAGCTGTGCCTGGCGGATGGGGGCGTCCCCTTTTGGGGGGGGGGGGACGACACAGGACACACAGGGGGGTCACGGAACGGTGAGGGTTGGAAGGGACCTCTGGAGACCATCTCCTCCAACCCCCTGCCAGAGCAGGGGCACCCAGAGCAGGTCCCACAGGAACGTGTCCAGGGGGGTTTGAATGTCTCCAGAGAAGGAGACTCCACCACCTCTCTGGGCAGCCTCTCCCAGGGCTCTGACACCCTCACACCAAAGAAGTTCCTCCTCATCTTTAGGTGGAACTTCCCACGTTCCAGTTTGTGCCCGGTCCCTCTTGGCCTGTCACTGGGCACCACTGGAAAAAGACTGGCCCCATCCTCCTGACACCCACCCTTCAAGTATTTAGAGGCCTTGATCAGACCCCCCCTCACTCTGCTCTTCTCCAGACTCAACAGACCCCAGTCCCTCAGCCTTTCCTCATCAGAGAGATGCTCCAGGCCCCTCAGCATCTTTGTAGCCCTTTGCTGGACCCTCTCCAGCAGTTCCCTGTCCTTCTGGAACTGGGGAGCCCAGAACTGGTCCCAGGGCTCCAGATGGGGTCTCCCCGGGGCAGAGCAGAGGGGGAGGATGACCTCCCTTGAGGTTCTCCATGCTCTTCCTGATGCCCCCCAGGATGCCATTGGCCTCCTTGGCCACCAGGGCACACTGCTGGCTCCTGGGCATCCTGGCATCCACCAGGACTCCCAGGTCCTTTTCCTGTGGGCAGCCTGTCATCCCACCCCCCCGAGCAATGTCCCCCAGCCACCCCTCACCCCACCTCGTCCAGCCCACCCCCCTAATTCCCTAAGGAGGGTGTCATCGCGGGGGACAGCGCCCCAAGCCTTGCTGAAGCTGAGGGAGATGCCACCTGCTGCCCTCCCCTCACCCACCCAGCCAGCCACGGCATTGCAGAAGGCCACCAGGTTGGCCAAGCATGACTTACCCTTGGTGTCACCCCACCACCACCCCCGGTCCCCCCCGCCCCCGCCCCCGTCACCACCCTGGTGTCCCCTCACCTGCGGGCGCCTGCAGGTGGGTGCAGCCCAGGTAGCCCACGACCCGCTGGCCCCGCGTCGAGCCCAGCAGCACCTGGGGGGGACGGGACACACGGGGGGACACACAAGGGGGGACACACAAGGGGGGACACACAAGGTGGCACCTTCAGTGGCACCGTCCGGGACCGGGGGGGGGTGGGTGGCACCGGTGACACCGGGTCCCCCTCACCTGGACGGCCAGTAGCCCCTTGGCGGCCAGGGCGTCCTCACGGGCGCCGTTGGGGAAGCCGTGGTAGCGGGCGGCCAGCAGCGGGTACCGGCTGGCCAGCAGTAGCCCACTGTCCAGCAGCTTGAGCCGCCCCCCCCGCAGCCCCAGGCCCCCCACCCCGAAGAGGAGGTGGGGGAAGGTGCCGGCCAGTTGCCGGCGCAGGATGGCGGCCGCCCCGGCGTCGAAGACCTCCTGCAGGCAGAGGAAGTCGGCGTCGGCCGGCAAGCGCTCGGCCAGCGGCACCGGCACCGCCTCGGCCACCACCGGCACCGGCTGGGCCACCACCGGCACCGGCTGGGCCACCTCCACCCTCAGGCTGCCGGGGGAGGGCGGTGGGGCGCAGAGGGTCCCGCCGTAGCCGTTGTGGCCGTGGCCGTGCCGCGGTGCCACCAGGGCGTCCCGGTGGCCACGGGGGCCGGGTGAGCCGGGGGCCAGCCGGCAGGCGATGGCGGTGGCCCGGCGGGGGGTGTCCCCCAGGTTGCTGAACTTGGCCAGCCCGCTGGGCAGCAGGCAGAGGTTGGCGGTGAGGAAGGTGAAGGTGCGGCGCTGCCGAAGGTCCCAGGGCTGCGCCGGCGCCGTGCCGGCCGCGTGCTGGTAGACGAAGGGCCGCCGCGCGGCCTGCACCGGTAGCCACAGCAGTAGCCCCAAGGTGGCCAAGGGCAGGGAGAGCAGCAGCAGGGTGGCTAATGCCGGCGCCGCCAAGGCTCGGCCGGCGCAGCCGCGGCACCCCCCGCCCCCCCGGGCCGTGGTGGGCTGCAGGTCCAGGAGGCGGTTGATGGCCCAGAAGCTGGGGGCGAGTAGCCCCGTGGCCAGGGAGTCCAGGGCCGCCAGCGCCCGGTTGGGGAAGGGGGACTCCGGCAGCAGCATGGCGGGGGGCTGCGGGGGGGCGGGCAGGGGGCTGAGGGGGACAGCCACGTCCCCCTGAGCCTGCTGGGGGGCTCCGGGGCGACCTGCGGGAGAGAGACCCCCGGTGAGGGGAGCTGGGACCCCCCCGGGGAGGGGTGTTGGGACCCCCCCGCTGGGACCCCCAGGTGAGGGGTGTTGGGACCCCCCCGGGGAGGGGAGCTGGAATCCCCAGTGAGGGGTGCTGGGACCCCCCCCCAATGAGGGGTGCTGGGACCCCCCCCAGTGAGGGGCTCTGGGACGACCCCCCCCCGGCTCGATCCCGTGGGAACTGCCGGCGGCCGGGAGCTTCCCAGGCGTCCCCGGGGACCCTCCCACGCGTCCCCAGGCTCGCGGCGGGAAGGGGGGGGGTGGCACGGCTGAAGGGGGGGCCACTAGCCCCCTCCATGGCATCCCCGGGACCCCTGAAGCCACCTCAGGCAGGCACAGCCCGGGGGGGGGGACACGACACCCTGGAGTGGTTGCCCGGTGGCATCCCCTCCCCCGGCGCCGCTGGCCCCTCGGGTCCTGCCCGGTGGCCACGGGCACCGGCCACCCTCCCCCCTGCGCTGGCCACTGTCCCCCCCTGCCCCGTGACCCCCACGGCCGCTCGTCCCCGTGCCGCCCCCCAGCACCCGCTCACCTTCCCGCCGGGCTGGGGGGGCCAGGGGGTGCCGGAGCTCCGCCGGTCGCCGGCGCGGCACGCGAATGAGCCACGGCCCGGGCAACCCCGGCCAGGCCGGGACCGGCCAGCCTGGCCCGACGGGTTCCCCCGGCCTCCCTGTGGCCACCCCGCCGTGGCCCGTGGCCACCCCGCCGGCCGGGACGCGGCTCCTCACCCCCCCCGCAGCCGTGACTCCCGGTGACTCCCGCCTGAGTCGGCACCAACGCCCGCCGGACCGCCGCGGCACCCCCCGGGCACTGGGGATACTGGGGGCACTGGGAACATGGGATCATGGGGGCACTGGGGATACTGGGAACGTGGGGGCACTGGGAATGCTGGGGACACTGGGGGCACTGGGAACATGGGATCATGGGGTCACTGTAGGACACTGGGGTCACTGGGAACACTGGGAGGTGCCAGGGTTAATGGGAATACAAGGGTCACTGGGGTCACTGGGAATGCTGGAGTCACTGGGAACACTGGGAGGTGCTGGGATCACTGGGTATACTGGGAGGTGTGGGAGTCACTGGGAATACAAGGGTCGCTGGGAATGCTGGAGTCACTGGGAATGGTGGGGTCACTGGGGTCACTGGGAATGCTGGAGTCGCTGGGTGTGCTGGGGTCACTGGGAACGCTGGGAGGTGCTGGGGTCACTGGGGTCACTGGGAATGCCAGGAGGTGCGGGGGTCACTGGGAACACAAGGGTCATGGGGGTCACTGGCGGTGACGGGGTGCCCTTGTCAGGGGGTCCCAGGCTCCCCCCCCCGGCTATGGGGCTGCCCCACACCGGAGCTCTGGGCTGTGGCGGCTGCCGTGGGGCCGGCCGCGGCACAGGGGGCTGTGGGGCCGCAGGACCCCCCGCTGCGGGTGACGGCTGTGGGGCAGGCACCCCACAGCGGTGTCCCCGGCCGGGCTCCCGGCCCGTCCCTCTGCCCCACGGAGCCGTGGGCGGCCGGGGGTGACTCAGCCCCACATCCCGGCACTTCCCGCACTCCCACGGGAAGGCCGTTGCCCTCACGGAAGCGGGAGCCTGTGGGGCAGGGACGGGAGCGGCACCGGGGACGGGAGGGGGTCCCCGCACCCCCCTGGGCGTCACCCGGCGGGGGGTCGGGGCCGGCAGCGCCCCACGGCGCCGGTAAGAGCACCGGGCACTGCCCCACGGCGTTGGCAAGACCCATGGGCACTGCCAGCCCCACAGCCATTGCCCCACAGCGCTGGCAGCACCAACAGCCATTGCCCCACAGCGCTGCCAGGACCCACAGCCATTGCCAGCCCCACAGCCGTTGCCCCACAGCGCTGCCAGGACCCACAGCCATTGCCAGCCCCACAGCCGTTGCCCCACAGCGCTGCCAGGACCCACAGCCCCCCACGGCGCTGGCAGCACCCACGGACACTGCCCCACAGCACCCACCGGAATTGCCCCACGGCGCTGGCAGCACCCACAGGCATCGCCCCACGGCACCCACGGGCTCTGCCCCACGGCGCTGGCAGCTTGGCCGGGGCACGCCGGGCCCCGAGGGCCACGGTTGCCCAGTAGCCAGCCCCACAGGGTGCGGTGGCCAAGCCCTCCCCACGGCGGGGCCCTGCCTTCGGTGGCCGGGGGGGGGGGGGGGCCAGGGTCACCCTGTCCCGGTGGCCCCTTCCCCGAGGGCCGGGGGGTCCCCGAGCCCCGCCGGGCCGGTTCCCTGCCCGGTGTTATCCCACCACCGGGCCACCGGTGCCGGTCCCGTGGCCACCGACACCTCCCCCGTGCCCCCCCCGCCGGTGCCCCCCCGCTCACCTCCGCGCCCCGCGGCGCTGGGGACCATGGCCACCGCCACCGTCGCCACCGCCGTCAGCTCGGGGCCACCCACCGGGGGCCACCGCTGGCCCGGGGGGGAGCGAGGGGGGGGGGCGCTCGCCACGCCGCCGCCGGCAGCTCAACAGGTCACAAACATCCGCTCGCCACCCGGCCGTGCCCGGTCGCCACCCGGTCGCCCCGGTCGGGTTGGCCGCATTCCTGCCGCGGGTGCGTGGCAAACGCCGCCCGGCGCTTCCTGGCCCCCGGTAGCCCCCGGCTCCCGTGCCCGGGGGGGGGCTGTGACCGGGAGAGGGGGGGGGGAGCCGGGGGCGGGCGAGCTGCCGCCGCCGCACCTTGCCCGGCCGGTGAACGCCCACGGGGGGGGGGGGGGGGGGGGGGGGGGGGGCGGTTGGCCCAGGGCTGTAACCCCTTGGTTGCCGCGGGGTGGCCACCGGTTGTGCCGGGGGGGGGGAGGTGGGGGGGGCTGCCGATGCGGGGGGGGGGGGGGGGGGGGGCGGCGAGGATGAGGAGGGGAAGGTGGGGGGGGGGGGTTCGCAGCCCCCTCCGCTGCCTGAACTCGCCACGGGGTTACGGTGGGGGGGACACCCCGGCACTGGGGGGGGGGAGACCCCGGTGGGGATGGGGGTGCCCGGGGATCCCCAAACCTCACATTCCCCCCCCCCTCACCCCGCCCCCCCGGGGACACTTTGCCGCCGCTGTCACCTTCCGGCTCTGCCGGGGGGGGGGGGTCTCCAGCACGACTGACACCCCCCCCCACCCCGCACAGACCCCGGCACGGGGGTCCATGTCCCCCCCGTCCCCCCGTCCCCCCCCTCCCCCCCCCCCCACCTACCCGGGCGCTGCCGTGTCCCCCCCCCGCGGGAGCGGAGCGGCCGGTGCTTCCCCTTCAGGGCGCGTTTCCTGCCGCCGCTTCCCCTTCCCCCCCCCGGGCAGGGAGGGGTGTCCCCCCCCCGGCACCCCCGGAACAGGCTCCCCGAAACCCCCAGCCCCGCCTCCCCGGAGCCCCCTCTTCTCCAGGCTGGACCCCCCCCCAGCTCCCTGGACCCCCCCCTCGCAACTTCTCCAGACCTTTCTCTTGGGTCCCCAGACACCCCCCCCCAGCCCCCCCATGTCCCTCCGGGGGGGGGGAACACACACACAGTTTTCCACCCCCCCCCAAAGCCCTGATGGACCCCTGGATGGGGGGCACGGGATTTATTGCACCCGCTGCCGGCGGGGGGGGGGTCTGGGGGGTCCGGTGGGGGGGTCCGGTGCTGGTTTGGGGGTCTGGTGGGGGGGTCCAGTGTCGGGGGGGGGGGGTCTGATGCCGATGTGGGGGTCTGGTGCGGGTGGGGAGGCTCTGGAGTGTGCGGGGGGGTGTGATGCCGGTGGGGGGGGGTCTGGGAGGGGTCCGGTGCTGGTTTGGGGGGGATCCGGTGCAGGTGGCGGGGGGGGGATCTGGTGCTCGTGTGGGGGTCTGGTGAGGGATCTGGGGGGGGGGGGGGGATCCAGTGCCGGTGTGGGGGTTCCATTGAGGGGTCCGGTGCGGGTGTGGGGGGATCTGGTGAGGGATCTGGTGGGGGGGGGGGGGGGTCTGGGAGGGGTCCAGTGCTGGTTTGGGGGGTCCGGTGCTGTTTTGGGGGGGATCTGGTGCCGGTGCGGGGGTCTGGTGAGGGATTTTGGGGGGGATCTGGTGCCGGTGCGGGGGTCTGGTGAGGGATTTTGGGGGGGTGTCCGGTGCGGGGGTCTGGTGAGGGCTCCGGGGGGGGGGTGTGTGTGTGTAGGGGGGGGTCGTGTGCCGGGGGTCACCAGAGGAAGAGGGGCCCGCCCGTCCCCCTTGGCCAGCTCCTCCAGGCAGTCCAGCAGCAGGAGGGCGTCCTGCTGGGCCGGGGGGGGCAGCAGGTCGGGGACCACGCGTCGCAGGGCGGGGGCCGTGTGCTGCGCCCCCCCCTCGGGGCCCGGCCGCTCGGGAAGGAGCCCGTAGGTGTTGACCAGGGACTCGGCGAAGGCCGGGTGGGTGCCGGGCTGGTAGCCCAGGGCCCGCAGTTGCCGCATCACCCCCAGGTACCGCTGGACCGTCTCCGCACAGCGCTGCTCGTCCAAGGTGCCCGCCCGGCTCAGGCAGGTCTGGGGGGGCAGGGGGGGGGAGATGGGGGGAGATGGGGTGAAATGGGGTGACACGGGGTGACATGGGGGCAAGATGGGGTGGGATGGGGGGAGATGGGGTGAAATGGGGTGACATGGGGGCAAGATGGGGTGACATGGGGTGGGATGGGGTGACATGGGGGGAGATGGGGCGACAGGGGGGAGATGGGGTTGAGATGGGGGGAGATGGGGTGGGATGGGGTGACATGGGGTGACATGGGAGCAAGATGGGGTAGAGATGGGGGAGATGGGGGAGATGGGGGAGATGGGGGAGATGGGGTGACATGGGGTGACATGGGGGGAGATGGGGTGACATGGGGGGAGATGGGGTAGAGATGGGGGGAGATGGGGTGACATGGGGTGACATGGGGGGAGATGGGGTGGGATGGGGTGGGATGGGGTAACATGCGGTGAGATGGCGTGACATGGGGTGACATGGGGTGAGATGGGGTTGAGATGGGACAGGGTCACCCCCCAACCCCCCCGAACCCCCCCGGGTGTGCGGTGCTGCCGGGGGGGGGTCACCCCGAGGCACCTCCATGATCTTCTGGGGGATGTTGGAGACGGTGAAGCCGTAGAGCTGCTGCCGGTCGGGGAAGACGGTGCCGAGGATGCGCCGCTCCAGCTGGAAGGCGATTTCCCCCAACAGCGGCTCCTGGGGGGCTGGGGGGGGGGACGGGGGGGGCACCGGCCTCAGCACCTCGGCCCTGCCCCCCGCCCGTGTCCCCACCCACATCCACCCACGTCAGCCTGACGCGGCCCCGTGGCCCCCCCAACATCTCCCCGAGCCCCCACGACCTCTCCACACGGCCCCCCCAACATCTCCCCGTCATCTCCCCGTGGCCCCCCAACTTCCCCATGGCCCCCCAACCTCTCCCTGTGCCCCCAACCTCTCCCCACGGCCCCCCAACTTCTTCCCCTGTCCCCCAACATCTGCCCATGTCCCCCAGCCTCTCCCCATGGCCCCCCAACATCTCCCTGGGCCCCACAAACTCTCCCCGTGTCCTCACCAACCTCTCCCCATGGCCCCCCAACCTCTCCCCCTGTCCCCCCAACATCTCCCCATGGCCCCCCGCCCTCTCCCCGTGCCCCCCACTGGACCCGGCTGGGGGGTGCTGGTGCCGTTGCCCGGTGCCGGGCTCTCCAAGCCCCGGACCCACGGAAGGGGGGGGTCCGCGAATGGCGGGGGTGCCGGGTGTGCGGGGCAGAGACGCCCACGCGCCCATTTTACAGACGGGCAGTGCCGGGGCGCCAGCCTTTCCCGGGCAGAGACGGCAGCTCGCCCGGGACCCCCGTGTCCCCCCCACCTCAGGCACAGGGCTGGGGGGGCCCCGCAGCACCCCGGGGGGGGGCAGCGGCCCTCACCTCGCATGCTGGAGGAGTGCAGCGGCTCCCGGATGCTGGAGAGGCGGCTGGAATCCCGGGAGTCCGGCGGCGGGGGGGTGGACCGGCGCGACTCGGGGGGCAGCGCCGGGCCGGGGGGGCAGCTGGCGGGGCGGTAGTAATCGGCGGGGTGGGAGAGACGCTGGTAGTTCTGGGCAAAGCTGGGGCGCCCCGTCACCGGGAGGCCTGGGGGGGCGGGGGGGGGATCGGTCCCTACGGTGCCGGGGGGGGGCAGCACTGTGACCCCGATCCATGGGATGGGATGGGATGGGATGGGATGGGGATGGGGATGGGAATGGGATTGGGATGGGATGAGGAGGGGATGGGATGGCATGGGAATGGGATGGGATGGGATGGGATGGGATGGGATGGGATGGGGATGGGATGGGGATGGGATGGGATGGGGATGGGATGGGGATGGGATGGCATGGGAATGGGATGGGATGGGATGGGGACAGGGAGGGGAGGGGAGGGGGTGGGGATGGGATGGGATGGGGATGGGATGGGATGGGGATGGGATGGGGATGGGATGGCATGGGAATGGGATGGGATGGGATGGGGACAGGGAGGGGAGGGGAGGGGGTGGGGATGGGATGGGATGGGATGGGGATGGGATGGGATGGAAATGGGATTGGGATGGGATGGAATGGGATAGGATGGGATGGGGATGGGGATGGGAATGGGAATGGGATGGGGATGGGGAGGGAAATGGGATGGGGAGGGGATGGGATGGTGATGGGGATGGGGAGGGAATGGGATGGGATGGGATGGGATGGGGATGGGGATGGGATGGGATGGGGATGGGGATGGGAACAGTTCCTTTTCCCTCCCCCATCGCCCCCCCCAGTACTTCTGATCCCGCCGCTGGGGTAGCAGAGCCCGGAGTGGATGTCGGATCCGGTGGCGTTGGGCACCAGGGGGTACCAGGAATCCTGGCTCTGGTGGGGCACCCCGAAGGCCGTGCTGTGCCCCGAGGTCACCCGGTCCCTCTCCACCACGTCACCTTCTGCGGGGGGGGGGGGGGGGGTGAAGGGTGGAACATCAGTTTTGGGGCCGTGGCACATCCCCCCCCCACCCCGCAGGGTGCCACTCACCCGTGGGCGCCACGTAGCCGGGGAAGGTGAAGTATGGGGGGGCGGCGGGGGCCATGGGGGGCGCCGAGAGGGGCACCGTGCCCTGCTGGCCCTGCAGCAGGTAGCGGGGGTTGCGGGGGTCCCGCAGCCGCCCCACCGTCCTGCTCAGCTCCTCGTTCTCCGCCACCACCGCCTGGATCTCCCGCAGGAGCTGCTCGTAGCTGGCCAGCACGGCCCGGCAGGCCCGCGACATGTGGCCACCTCCCGCAGCCTCCATGGTGGCCACAGGAGCCCCCGCCTCTCCGGGGTGTCCTGGGGGGGGGTGTGTGTTCCAAAGGGGGAGGGTTCCGAAGGGATGTCACAGAGGAATGTGCCCCCCCCCCCTCCCAGCCCCATGGAGCTCTGAGCCGGCTGCACCGATCGCCGCCGCGGGGACGGTACGGGATGGGGAGGGGGGGGGGGCAGCGGGGGCGAGGGGGGGTCCGGGCCGGGGGGAGCTGCACCCCCTTATTCCTGCCGGATTGTGGCCCGGGTGGCCGGTGTCACCGCTATGCCGGCAACGCCAGCCGGTACAGGGTGACCCCCCACCTCAACGCCCCACGGTGGGGGCTCCATCTTCACCACACCCCCCCCCACACCTTCTCCTGCGGTTCCAGGACCCCCCAGCCCGGCGCGGGGGGTGTCACCGGAGCGGGACCCCCACCATGGTGCGGTTCATCGGCAGCTCCTTCCAGCTGAGGGCCCGGCAGGAGGCGGCGCGAGCCCAGCGGGAGCGGCAGGGCCGGCGGTGCCGGGGGGGCCAGGACTGCCCACAGCCCCCCCCCGGCAGCCCCCCGGGACCCCCGCACCCCCCGGCACCAGGGCTGGGGGCCGGCAGAGCCCCCGCGGCGCGGCACAGCCGGGGCGGCGCAGCCGGGAACCACGCGGCGAAGAGCAGGGGGGGCGCGGGGTGAATAAATCCCTGGCGCGGCCAACGGTGACCCGCGGTGACAAACTGAGTGCCACCGGCGACCAACACCGAGTGCCACCGGTGACGGACCCCCAGGGCCACCAGTGACCAACACCGACTGTCACCGGTGACCAGTCCCGAGTGCCACTGGTGGCCAACACTGACTGTCACCGGTGACCAGTCCCAAGTGCCACCGGTGGCCAAGTGCCACCAGTGACCGACACCGAGTGCCACCAGTGACCGACCCCCAGGGCCACCAGTGACCCACCCCCAGGGCCACCAGTGACTGATACCAAGTGCCACCAGTGACCGACCCCCAGTGCCACCAGTGACCAACCCCCAGTGCCACCGGTGACCGACACCAAGTGCCACCAGTGACCGACACCAAGTGCCACCAGTGACCAACCCCCAGGGCCACCAGTGACTGATACCAAATGCCACCAGTGACCGACCCCCAGTGCCACCAGTGACTGACCCCCAGTGCCACCAGTGACCGACACCGAGTGCCACCGGTGACCGACCCCGGGTGCTGCGCAGTGCGGAGCCTGCAACACCCCAGGGACACAGAGGAGATGGGTGACGTGGGACAAAGCCCATCCCCAAAGTGTCCCCGTGTCCCCAGGGAGCAGGATGGCGGGGGGGGGCAGTAGCCCCGTGGCCGGTAGCCCCCATGCTGGCGTCGGAGGGGGGGAATCAGAGCCGGAGGCCGGGCTGAACTAGACGGGGGTTTATTGACAGCGGGAGCCACAGGACGGGGCAGGGACGGGGCCGTGGCCAGGGGGGGCTGGGGCTGGGACCCCCCCGCTGCCGGGGCAGGGACGGCGGCTCAGGCCCCGGGGGGGGGACACGGGTCCCCACAGGGACCCTCTAGCAGTGCCCGGTGGCCAGTGCAGGGACCCCGGGGGGAGCGGGATGGAGGGGGGGGACGAGCTCCACCACGGGCGGGGGGCAAAGTGCTTCCAGTCCTCGTTCAACGCAAGGGGGGGGGGGGACATGGCTGTATTCACAGCGGGGGGGGGGGGGGAGGAGGCTGCTGGGGTGGGGGCACAGGGGGGGCTGCAGCTCCCCGGCGGGCACCGGCCTCACACCCACCTCCCGACGAGGGGACAGAGCTGTCACCCCCCCCCTTTGTGCCCCCCCGGGGCCGGTGAGCCCCCGCAGGAGCCGGGGGGGTGAAAGAAACGCTAAAGGGGGGGGGAACCGTTGAGGGGAGGGGGGGAATGTGTGGTGACACCAAACGAAACCGGCTGCGGGGACAGGGGACGGGGCAGGGGGGGGCAGGAACCGGGACACGCGTGCGCCGGGGGGGATGGGGAGGGACACACCGGCGAGGAGGAGGGGGGGGGGACACACACCCCCCCCAGAGGCTACTCCTTGGCCCGCCCGATGATGGCCAGGATGTAGAGGAAGATGTTGATGATGTCGGTGTAGAGGTTGAGGGCGGCGAAGATGTACTCCTCGGGGCTGAGCGCCAGCTGCTTGTTCCCCAGGATCATCTGCGTGTCCACCGCCAGGAACTGGGGGGGGGGGGCACACAAAAACGGGGGGGGGGCATTGTCAGGGGTAGGGGGTGGACCCCTAGAGATCCCCCAGTCCCACCCCCTACCAGGGCAAGGCCACCCAGAGCAGGTTGGATGCGTCCAGGGGGGGTTTGAAGATCTCCAGAGAAGGAGACTCCACACCCTCTCTGGCACCTTCACAGGAAAGACCTTTTCCCTGATTTTTTTTGGAATTTCCCGTGTCCCAGTTTGTGCCCGTCGCCCCTTGTCCCGTCCCCGGGCACCACTGGGAAGAGTCTGGCCCCCTCCTCTTGCCCCCCACCCTTTAGATGTTCATCAGCATCGATGAGGTCCCCTCTCAGTCTGTTCTTCTCCAGCTGAACAGCCCCAGGTCCCTCAGCCAAGAGATGCTCCAGCCCCTCATCATCCTCGCAGCCCCCCTGGACTCTCCCCAGCAGTTCCCAGTCCTTCTGGAACTGGCTGGGGGGGGAGGGGGCAGAACTGGTCCCAGTGCTCCACATGTGGGCAGAGCAGAAAGGGAGGATGACCTCCCTCCCCCTGCTGGCCACCTCAGGAGACCACTGGCCTCGTTGGCCACCAGGGCACATTGTTGGCCCATGGGCAACTTGGTGTCCCCCAGGACTCCAGGGTCCCCCTCTGCAGAGCTGCTCCCCAGCAGGTCACCCCCAAACCTGTCCTGGTCCATGGGGTGGTTCCTCCCCGGGGAAGGTGCCCTGGTTGAACCCCATGAGGTCCCTCACTGCCCCTTCCAAACCTCCACTGGTCCATGGGGCGGTTCCTCCCCAGATGCAGGACCCTACACCTGCCCTGGTTGAACCCCATGAGGTTCGTCTCCAGTGTGTCCATCTTGCTGGCTGGCGGCATGACCCTCTGGGGTGTCACCTTGGTGTCCTCTCCCCTGTCCCGACCTGTCCCCCCACCCAGGTCGTCAATGAAGATGCTGAACAGGACCCAGTACTAGCCACGGGCCTCCAACTGGACCCTGGGCTGGTGGTCCCAACCCTCCGAGCTCCGCCATCCAGCCATTCTCCACCCACCCGGGGGGGTGACACTCGGGGGGGCAGCAGCATCCCACACAACCGAGAAGCCACCCCACAAGAGGGTCCCTCACCTCCCATCCCACCACCCACAGCCTGAAACCCCCACCGATGACTTGGTGCCGCCCAGCAATGGCTCAGTGCCCCCCACAATGGCTTGTCCCCCCCCAGGGGAGGGCTCCAGGGGGTCTGGCCCCCCCGGGACTCACGCAGGTGAAGAGCAGGGCCCCCAAGGAGGCGTAGATGATGTCCATGATGCGGTTCCGGATGAAGATGCAGAGGATGGAGAAGACGATGAGGACCACCAGGCAGATGATGAGCACCCCCCGGCAGGAGGTGAAGTCGTACTTGGTCTGTGGGAGGGGGCAGAGTGAGATGGGGGGGGGTCCTACACCTGGTTCAGAGCCCCCCCCGGCCCCACCAGGGAGCCAGGGGGGTCACTCACTCAGTTCAGAGCCCCCCCCACCAAGTCCCAGCAGGGAGCGGGGGGGTTGTACTCCCAGTTTGGAGCCCCCCAGCAGGGAGCCAGGGGGGTCGTACTCCCAGTTTGAAGCCCCCAGTCCCAGCAGAGAGCTGGGGGGGAGGGTTATATGCCCAGTTCGGAGCCCCCCACCCCCAGAAGAGAGGCGGGGGGGATCATACACCCAGTTTGGAGCCCCCCCCAAGTCCTAGCAGGGAGCCGGGGGGGTCATACACCCAGTTCAGAGCCCCCCAGTAGGGAACTGGGGGGGGTTGTATGTCTGGTTCAGAGCCCCTCAGCCGCAGCAGGGAGCCGGGGGGGGGTGTCCCATCCTCCCAAAGTCCCCCCCCCGGCGCTGACCTGGAGGGAGAAGATGACAACGGTGAAGCAGACGAGGACGGTGATGCCCACGGCCATGATGACGGCGTCAGTGTTGTAGAAGCTGGCGATCATCCCCACCATGTAGGACAGGCTGACCGTCAGGATGGACTGGGGGGGTCACACACACACACACAGAGACACCCCGTCACCGCTGCGTCACCCCGGCTCGGCTGCCACCCCCCCACATTGTCACCCCACGCTGCGTCCTGGGGACACCACTCCCCAACACCCTTCGTTTTGGGGCCAGATCTTCAGCCGGCTTCAAGTTTGCCCCCCCAAAACCCACCCTGGGGGGTGTCCCCGGGTGGGGGTGTCCCCAGGGCATTACCACCCCCTCACTCTGTCACCAGCACCGCGTCCTGGTGACATCCCTCCCCAACGCCCCTTCGTTTTGGGCCAGATCCTCACCCAGTTCTGAGTTTGTCCCCCCAAAACCCACCCTGGGGGGCATCCCCGGGCGGGGGTGTCCCTGGGCGGGGGTGTCCCCAGGCGGGGGTGTTCCTGAGGTGCTGCCACCCCCCCCACTTTGTCACTTCACACCGTGTCCTGGTGACACCAGTCCCCAACACCCTTCGTTTCGGGTCCAGATCCTCAGCCACCTCCAACTTTGTCCCCCCCAAAACCCACCCTGGGGGGTGTCCCCAGCCGGCGGGGTGGGGGTGGGGGGCGAGGTGGGGCTGTCCCTTACCAGGGCCACCAGGTTCCAGGGGTGCTTGCGCCGGAAGTCCCCGCAGCAGCTGAGGACGATGAGGGAGATGAAGAAGACGGCGTAGGAGACGTAGTAGGTCCAGACGTTGCGCTGCACGAAGCCCTTGACGCCTTTGAGGAAGGTGAAGACGGCGACGAAGGCGAAGGTGACGCTCAGCTGCAGGCTCAGCACCAGGAACACCTTTTGGGGGGGGGGGGGGGCCACAGGGGGAGGTGTCAGGGTCTCAAAATGTGTGTGTGTGTCCCCCCCTTCTTTGCACGTCCCCCCCCACCCTCCCTGTCCCCCACCTTGCGGATGAAGGCCTGCCGGACGCTCTTGTCATCCCAGTGGGCGGTGGGGAAGTCCTGGTTGTCGTTAGTAGGAGGGGGGGCCGTCCTCGTGGTAGGTGCTGTGCAGGGGGGCTGCGGGGACACGGCGGGGGGGGGGGACGACACACAAACGAAGAGGGGTCGGGGGGGGCTGCAAGCATCACATGGAGCCCTCACCCCCCTTCCCCCCCCCCCACCCGGGTTGGCCACTTGCCCCGTGGTGGGTCTGGCGCCAGGGCTGGAGGGGGTCCCATGGGAGGGGGGAGAGGGGCTCTTGTGCCCCCCCCCGCTCCCGGCATCCTCCTCTGGGTGACCCCCCCCACGGGGGAAGGCAGGCCTGGGTGGGGGGGGCTCATGGGGCAGGACCGCTTCCCTGGAGCACCCCATGTCCGTCCCCCCCCCCAAGAATGGATTCCTGCTCTGTTCCCCCCCAGGACAGAGCCTCCCCCCTGGGACAGAGTGTCCCCCTTTCCCCCCCCCCCCCCAAGATGGAGTCTCCCCCTTGGGACCCCCCCCAGGACGGAACTTCCCCCCCCAGGATAGAATTTCCCCTGAGTGACCCCCCCAGACCTTTCCCCCCCTCAAGGTTGGAGCTCCCCCTCCTTTCCCCCCCCCCCCCCCCGCCCCAGGCCATTCTCCCCCCCCCGGGACTCCCCCATGTTCCCCTCCCATCCCAGTCCCCCCCCCCATACGCCCCCCCCCCCTCGTCCCCATCACTTACAGTCCTGGTCTCCGGGGACCATGGGCTGGGGCTGGGCGTAGGGGGGTTGGCCGTAGGGGCCCTGGGGGTACGGGCCCGGGGGGGGGTACGGACCGGGGGGGTATGGCCCGGCGGGGGGGTACGGCCCCGGGGGGGGGGTATGGCCCAGCGGGGGGGTACGGCCCCGGCCCCTGTGGGTAGCCCCCCGGCTGGTTGTAGGGCCCAGGGGCGAAGTGGGGCTGGGGGTAGGGGGCCGCGGGGGGGGTAGGGGGGCTGGGCGTAGGCGGGGGGGGCCGTGGCCTGCGGCCCCGGAAGCCCTCGGCCCCCGTCACCAGGAAGCTCTTCTCGTGGGACATGGTGGCCCCCCCCAGTCCCGGGCTGGCTGCGGCGCTCAGCTGTGGGGAGCAGAGAGGGGGGGTCAGAGACAACGGCCATCGCCCCCCCCAGCCATAATTACCACCCCCCCCGGCCATCGTCCCCCCCCGGGCCGTAACTCCCCCCCCATCCATCACCCCCCCACGGCCTCTCTCCCCCCCGCCGCCAGTCCAGTGGGTTTCCCCTCCATCTATCACCCCCCACTTGGGGGTCCTCCCTGTCCATCACCCCACAGTGGGGGTGTGCCCCCCCCCTCCATCACCCCACACTTGGGGGTCCTCCCTGTCCATCACCCCACAGTGGGGGTGTCCCCCTCCTCCATCACCCCACACTTGGGGGTGTCCCCCCCTCCATCACCCCACACTTGGGGGTCCCCCCCTCCATCACCCCACACTTGGGTGTCCCCCCCGTCCAACAACCCCGCATTTGGGGGTCCCCCTCTCCTTCACCCCACACTCGTGGGTCCGGCCCCCCGGCTCCCCCGGGCCCGCACAAGATGGCGCCCGGCGGCAGGGCCGTTGCCATGGCGACCCCCCGCGGCTGCCCCGGCCGGGCCATGGCGGCGGGGCCCGTCCGCGGCCTCCTCCATCCCCCCCCCCCACCCCGCACCGGGACCCCCAGCGTCCCCCCGGGACCCCCGGGGAGTGGCGGTGGCGGCCGGTGCGGCGGCGGGGACAGGCGGCCGCCCGCAGGGTTGGCGGCCATCAGGCCTGCGCCATGGCGGGCCCCCCGCCGGAGCCGGTGCCGCAGCCGGGAACCGGTGTCACCGGGCACGGGGCCACCAGCAGCCCGTGCCAGCGCCGGGACGGGCCGGTGACAGCCCCCCGCTGGCCGGTGACAGCCCCCCCCGGCCGTGACAGCCCCCTCTCGGCCACTGACAGCCCCCCTGGCCAGTGACAGCTTGCTGGGCCACTGACAGCCCCCCGCCCCGGCCAGTGGCAGCCCCCCCCTGGCCAGTGACAGCCACCACCGGCAACTGGCACAGCCCTCTGGCCAGTGACAGCCCCCCCCTGGCCAGTGACAGCCACCACTGGCAACTGGCACAGCCCTCTGGCCAGTGACAGCCCCCCCCCTGGCCAGGGACAGCTTGCCCAGCTGGTGACTGTCCCCCTTGACCAGTGACAGCCCCCCCCCGGCCAGTGGCAGCCCGGTAGCTGGTGACAGCCACCCGTGGGCCAGTGACAGCCCTCCCTGGCCACCAACACAGCCCTCTAGCCAGTGACAGCTTGCTGGGCCACTGACAGCCCCCCTGGCCACTGATACAGCCCTCTGGCCACTGACAGCCCCCGTGGCCCCAGTGACAGCCCCCCTGGCCAGTGACACCCCCCCCCCGTGGCCAGTGACAGCCCCCCTGGCCAGTGACAGCCCCCCCCGTGGCCAGTGAGAGCCCCCGTGGGCAGTGACAGCTCGGTGTCCCGTGACACCCAGCTGGCCGGTGGCTCGTGGCCCGCGTGACGCCGTGGCCCGGTGCCGGGGGGCTGGGGAGGCCGGGGGGGGGCTCGGCCATGCGGCACCGCGGCTGCCCCCCCCCGGCTCGGCCCGGGGACCCCCGGGAAGGGCAGGGACCCCCCGGCACGGGGAGCACCCCCCGGCGGGGGACAGGGGACAGGGGGGTCTCCCCACACGGGGGGGGGCGCTCGGGGGTAGGGGGGCGGGGGGGGCAGGGGGTTGCTGGCCCCCCCCCCGCCGGTTCCCCCCCCGCCCCCGTTAAGCCGCTTTGCCGGTAAAGCCCCAGCGCGGCCTATTTACGGCAGCAACAACCCTAATCCCCCCCGGCGGGGGGGGGGATACACACACGGACCGGGGGGGGCCCCCCCGGTGCCCACCGCAGCGGGGTCCCGCACTGCGGCCCGGCCCGGCCCGCTCGGGGCCCGCTCGGTTGCCCCCCCCCTCCCTTCCCCTTCCCTCCCCTCCCCCGTGCCCCCCCCCGCTGCGGAATGCGGCAGAGCGGGGCGGGGGGGGGGGGGACAACCGCGCTCGGGGGCCTCCCCCGTGCCCCCCCCCCTCCACCGTGACACCTCCCTCCCCTCCGGTGCACCGAGACCCCCCCCTCCCGGTGTGTGTCCCCCCCCCGCTCACCGTGCGGTAGCGCTGCCTCCGCTCCCCTCCGCGGTGGGCGGGGCCTCCGGGCGGGGCGGGGCTTCGGGCGGGGCGGGGCTTAGAGAGGGGCGGGGCTTCAGCCAGCGCTGGGGGCCGGGCGAAGGGGCGCGGCTTATGGAGGGGGCGGGGACTTGAGGTAGCGCTCCGCCCTCTTTGGGCGGGGACTACGGGAAGGGCGGGGCTGCGCGGCGGGGCTGTGGCGGCTTGGCTCCGCCCCCTCCGCCGCGCTGGGGCGGGGACTGCGGAGAGGGGCGGGGCCTGAGGGGAAGGGCGGGGCCTGCGGGGAGGGGCGGGACCTGGCTGCCCTGGGTCCCCGGTGTCTCGCTTGGGGCCGAGCACAGGCCCCGCCCCCTAGAGGCCCCGCCCCTTCTAGGCCCCGCCCCCTCGCACTTCCCCTTCCCGGCCACTTTCGGTTTCGTTTCTTGCCCGGGGCGGAGCCGAGGGGCCGGTGAGTGGCGGGGGGAGGGGGGCGCGGGGCTGCGTGGGGTCCTGCCCCACGGCGGGGGGGGCTGCTTGGGGCCTGTCCCGGGGCTGGGGGGGCTCCTGCCCCACGGCTGTGGGGTTGTGTGGGGCCTGTCCGGGGTTGGGGGGCTCCTGCCCCACAGCTGTGGGGCTGGGGGGTCCTGCCCCGGGGCTGGGGGGCTGCGTGGGGCCTGTCCCGGGGTCGGGGGGCTCCTTCCCCGGGAGTGTGGGGCTTTGGGGGTCCCTGCCCCGGGGTGTGGGGCTGCGGGGTCCTGCCTCACGGCGCGGGGGGGGCGGTGGGTATCCTGCCCCGGGGCTGGGGGGCTGCGTGGGGACTGCCCTGTGCCTAGGGGGGGGGCTGAGGAGGCGTCGTGCCCCATAGATGTGGGGCTCTGGGGGTCCCTGCCTTGGGACGTGGGGTTCCCCAGAGTGGGGGGGTCCCTGCCCCGGGGCTGAGGGGCTCGGGGGGGGGGGGGGCTCTGACTCAGCAGGGATGGTCCCGCCCCACAACTCCGGGGGCGTTGGGGGCCCCGGGCCGGGGATGGGGGGTGGGGAGGGGGGAACGTGGGGTTTGGGGGTCACGCGTGGGGTGGGATCCTTGGTGGAGGGGGTGCGTGTCGATCTGTGGTGTGTCCCCCCCCCTTCTCAAGGTGTGTGTGGGCAGATGGAGGAGGGGGTGCTGGAGGTGGGGGGCGCCCCCCCCGACACCCCCGAGGAGCTGCTGGTCCTGTACTTCGAGAGCCGGCGGCGCTCGCGGGGGGGCCCCGTCCGGAGCTGCCAGCGCCTCGGGACCCTCTTCTTCCTCACCTTCGAGAACCCCCAGGGTGAGCGGGGGGGTGGCGGGGCTGGGAGCACTGGGACGGGGTACAGGGGGGGCCAGTCCCAACTGGGAGCACTGGGATGAGGTGGGGGGGACTCCAGTCCCACTGGGAGCACTGGGATGGGGTGAGGGGGGGCTCCAGTCCCCACTGGGATGGGGTGTAGGGGGGGTCCAGTCCCACTGGGAGCACTGGGTTGGGGTGGGAAGGGGCTTCAGTCCCCAAGTGGGAGCACTGGGTGGGGGTGTAAGGGGGGGGGGGGGCAGTCTTACTGGTTGTACTGGGATTGGGTGCATGGGGCACCCCAGTCCCACTGGGAGCACTGGTGAGTGGTGCTGTGCCCCCCAGGGGCTCCCGGTGCAGGGTGGGCTCGGGCACTGCCCCCCACCCCCAGTGACACCCGTGTCCCCCCCCCAGATGCTGAGAGGGTGCTGACCCAGCCCTTACACCATCTGGGGGGGGCCATGCTGCAGGTGCGCCCGGCCCCCCCCTGGGACCCTCACCGCCTGCTGCTGGGGGGGCTGGACCCCCGCACCCCCCCCGAGGAGCTGGAGCCCGCCCTGGGCGCCCTGCTGGGGCGTCCCCCCGGCACCTTCGGGGTGAGCCGGGGCCCCGCGCCCGGCTGGGGGCTGCTGCAGCTGCGGGACCCCATCACCCCCCAAGGTGGGTACGGGGGGGCACCCCTGGGGGGGGACACTGCGCTCCCCGAGCTGCCGGGGGAGGGTCTGGGGTGCAGGACTGGTGCTGGTGGCACCAGGGAGGAGTTTTGGGGTGCAGGGTCTGGGGTGCAGTGCTGGTGCCAGTAGTGTCCTGCGGCAGCGTTTTGGGGTGCGGGGTCTCGGCTGCTGCTCGGCAGCTGGGACCCCCGGGGGGGCATTTTGGGGTGCTGGGCTTGGGGTGCAGCACCGGTGCCGGTGGTACCAGGGAGGGGTTTTGGGGTGCAGTGCTGGTGCTGGTAGTGTGCTGGGGTGGCATTTTGGGGTGCGGGGTCTGGGGTGCTGCTTGGCAGCTGGGACCCTTGGGGCGGTGTTTTGGGGTAGGGGGTCTGCAGCCCCAGGGTGGCATTTTGGGGTGCGGGGTCTGGGGTGCAGCACTGGTGCTGGGCAGTGTTTTGGGGTACGGGGTCTGGGGTGCTGCTCGGCAGCCGGGACCCCTGGGGCTGCATTTTGGGGTATGGGGGGTCTGCAGCACCAGGGTGGCATTTTGGGGTGCGGGGTCTGGGGTGCTGCTGGGCAGCCGCGACCCTCGGGGCGGTGTTTTGGGGTGCGGGGCGGTGCGGGTGAGCGCGGGGGGTTCCCCTCGGCGTGACGGCCCCCACCGTCCCGGTTCCCGGCAGAGCTGGCGTCGGCGGGGGCCCGTGGGGAGGGTCTGGGGGTGTCCCTGCTGCGGGCGCCGCGGGTGCCGGGGGTGCTGGTGCGGGCGGCGGCGCCGGTGCTGAGCCCCGACCTGCTGGAGCTCTACTTCGAGAACCGGCGCAGCGGCGGGGGCCGCGTCCGGGGGGCGCGGGTGCTGCCGGGGGGCACCGCCGCCATCGTCACCTTCCAGGAGCATGCAGGTGAGCGGGGACGCGGGTTGGGGGGGGGCAACGGGACACACACACGCACACCCACCCCCCCCCTCCCCCTGCCCCAGGCTGGCTGCCGGGGCGGTGGCGGGGGGTCCGCCGGCTGCCCCCCTCCTTTCTCCCCCCCCCGCAGTGGCAGAGCGGGTGCTGCAGAGACCCCACCGGCTGCGGGACATGGAGCTGCACCTCGCCCCCCACTACCCCTTCCTGGGGGTGCTGGAGGGGGGCGAGACCCCCCCACCAGACGAGATGCCCCCACAAGGCGAGACCCCCCTGCCGGGCACGGCCACCCCGCTGGAGGTGACCCCCCCACTGGGCACGGCCACTGCGCTGGGTGAGACCCCCCGACCGGACACAGCCACCCCATGGGAGGTGACCCCCCCACTGGGCACGGCCACTGCGCTGGGTGAGACCCCCCGACCAGGCATGGCCCCCCCACTGGAGGTGACCCCCCCGCCGGACACAGCCCCAGCCCCCCCGAGAGACATGGCCCCCTCACCAGATGTGCCCCCCCCGGCCCCTACCACCCCTCTGCCGGTGGAACCCCCGGCCGCCTTCCCCGGGGGGGACGGTGACACGGCCCCCGCCGGCCGGTGGCAGGAGGCGGGGGGTCCGTCGCCGCCCTGGGGGGCGCAGGAGGAGGTGCTGGTGCCGGCGGAGCCGGGGGCGCTGCGGTTCCTGCAGCGGCACCACCAGGACCTTTTGGGGAGCATCCCCCCCGAGGTGTCCCTGCTGCCCCTGGAGGGGGGGGACGTCGCTGGATTCCGGGTGAGCCCCCCCAGCTCCGGGTGTCCCCGTCACCGCCGCGGTGGGGGGGGTGCGGTGAGGGGGTGGGCACGTCCTGATGGCCCGTTCCCCCCCGGCAGGTGAGGGGGGAGCCGGGCCGGTGCCGGGGGGCGGCCGAGTTCCTGCAGAGCCTTTTGGGGAGCGTGGGGGCGCAGGGGGTGACGCTGCAGTTCCCTGGCGTGGCCCGGTTCCTGCGGGACCAGGGGGGGCAGAGCCTCATCCAGCGCCTGGAGAGTCGCTTCCAGTGCGTCATCGACCTGGACGGCGTCCACTGGGAGCCCCCGGACCCCCAGGTACCCCCCCGAGATCCCCAGGTGACCCCTGGGTATCCCCCCGAGATCCCCAGGTGACCTCCGGGTACCCCCTCAGATGCCCGGGTATCCCCCCCAGACCCCCAGGTACCACCCCTAGACCTCCAGGTAACCCGGGGTACCCCCCCAGATCCCCAGGTACCCCCCCAGATCCCCAGGTGACCTCCAGGTACCCCCTCAGATGCCCAGGTATCCCCCCTAGACCCCCGGGTACCACCCCTAGACCTCCAGGTAACCCCAAGGGTACCCCCCCAGATCCCCAGGTAACCCCGGGTACCCCCCCAGATCCCCAGGTGACCCCCAGGTACCCCCCCAGACCCCCAGGTAACCCCTGGTATCCCCCCAGATCCCCAGGTACCCCCCAGATCCACGGGTGCCCCCCCCCCAGACCCTCAGGTAACCGCAGGTACCCCCTAGACCCCCGGGTACCCCCCCCTAGATCCCCAGGTACCCCCCTCCAGAATTCCAGGTACCCCCCTAGGTAACCCCCCCAGACCCCCGGGTACCCCCCCCTAGATCCCTAGGTAAGCCCCCCCAGACCCCCGGGTACCCCCCGGGGATCCCCAGGTGCCCCCCGGGGGGGCGCCGTGCCGGTCCCTGCTGCCGGTGTGGTGCCGGTGATGGCAGCTTGTGCCCCCCCCTCCCTTGTCCCCGCAGCTGGAGCTGATGGAGCTGCTCCCCCCGAGCTGCTGCCGAGACCCCCCGACCCGGGACCTGCCCGAGGACGCCGAGGGTGATGATGGTGACGGCCTTCGCTCCAACATCGGTGAGGGGGGACGTGGGGTCCCCTCTGGGGGGGACACGGGCGCCGGTGTCCCCCCCCACCCGCCGCGGCGGGGACCCTCGGTTGAGGCCTGGCTCCCCCCGGCAGAGGAGATCAAGGAGCTGATGGCAGCGCTGCGCCCCGACCGCGGGGACCCCCCGCCACCCCCCGGGGACCCCTCGTCCCAGCCTCCCAGCGGGCACCGGGAGGAAGAGGAGGAAGAGGAGGAGGAGGAGGCGCGGATGCTGTTGGCCATCCAGCGCTCCATGGAGAACAGGGGGCGCGAGGAAGAGGAGCTGGCGAAGGCCGTGGCGCTCTCCCTGCAGCAGCAGCAGCAGCGGGAGGAGGAGGAGGAGGATGAGGAGGAAGATGCCGGGCTGCTGGCGGCGATGGCGGCCTCGCTGGAGGAGGCTCTGCCGGCGGCGGACACGGCGCGGGTGACGGTCTTCTCCTCCTCCTCCTCCTCCTCCTCCCCGGGGGAGGTGGCGCGGGCGCTGCAGCGGGCGCTGGGGGGGCTGCAGCGGGCGCAGGCGGTGCGGGGCGAGGGGCTGCGGGCGCTGCCGGCGCGGTGCCGCCCGTGGCTGGCCCTGCTGCAGCGCCGGCACGCCGTCCGCCTCCACCTGCGCCCCGACGCCGCCGTCCTGCGCGGCTTCGCCCCCTACACCCCCCCGGCCGCCCGCGACCTGCGCCGCCTCCTCCGACGCCTGAACCCCCCCGGGGGTCCCCTGCGCTGGGACCCCCCCGAGGCGGCGGCGCGGCCGGAGGGGTCCCGGCGGCGGCGGGACGCGGGGACCCTCCACTGCCAGCGCGCGCGGGAGGAGTTCGACGGCGGCAGCCCCCTCTCGCCCAGCCCACCCCCGGCACGCAGCCCCCCCCTCGGTGAGTCACCCCGGTGCCGGGGACACCGCGGTGCCCGTCCTGACGCACCACGGCACCGGTTGACCACGACGGTGCCGCAGTGCCGGTCCTACCGTGCCATGGCACCGCGTGACCGGGATGGTGCCATGGTGCGGGTCTGGTCCCATCACGGCACCGGGTGACCGGGATTGTGCCGCGGTGCCAGTCCTGCCCCGCCACGGCACCGTGCGACCGGAGTGGTGCCATGGAGCCGATCCTGCCCTGCCATGGCACTGGTTGACCAGGATGGTGCCGCGATGCCAGTGTGATCCTGCCATGGCACCGTGTAACCAGGATGGTGCCGTGAAGCGGGTCTGGTCCCACCATGGCACAGTGTGACCGGGATGGTGCCGGTTCTGCCCTACCATGGCACTGCTTGACAGGGATGGTGCCATGGTGCCAGTGCTGCCCTGCCATGGTGAGGTGTGATTGGGACGGTGCTACGGTGCTGGTCCTGACCCACCATGGCACTGGTTGACCGGGATGGGGCCAGTCCTGCCCTGCCATGGCACCGGGTGACCAGGATGGTGCCATGGTGCCAGTCCTGCCCCGCCATGGTGTGGTGTGACCATGATGGTGCCGGTCCTACCATGCTATGGCACAGTGTGACCGGGATAGTGCCATGGTGCTAGTCTGGCCCCACCACGGCATGATCTGACCGGGATGGTGCCATGGTGCCGGTCCTGCCCCACCATGGCACCAGTTGACCAGGACAGTGCCACAGTGCCAGTCCTACCCTGTCATGGCACCATGTGACCAGGACGGTGCCATGGTGTTGGTCTGGCCTTGCCATGGTGTGGTGTGACCAGGATGGTACCGCAGTGCCAGTTTTACCCCGCCATGGCATGGTGTGACCAGGATGGTGCCACGGGGCCGGTCCTGCCCCACCACGGCACCAGTTGACCGGGACGGTGCCACAGTGCCAGTCCTACCGTGCCATGGCGTGGTGTGACCAGGATGGTGCCGTGGGGCTGGTCCTACCATGCCATGACACCGGTTGACCAGGACGGTGCTGCGGTGCCAGTCTGGCCCGGCCGTGGCGTGGTGTGACCAGGATGGTGCCATGGGGCTGGTCCTGCCCCACCGTGGCGTGGTGTGACCAGGACGGTGCCGTGGTGCCGCTCCTGCCCCGCCACGGTGTGCCACGCTGTGCCATACTGGTGCTCACCAGGTGCCGCGTCCGGCAGGTCTGGAGGTGCCAGGTTTGGGGGATGATGATGATGATGATGATGAAGAGGAAGAGGAGGAGGATGAGGAGGAGCAGGAGAAGAAGGATGAGGATGAGGAGGACGATGAGGATGAGGTGCGGCTGCTGCCCCTGCCCGAGGACTCGGAGGAATTCCGCGACGCCGTCACCCGCTTCTACCAGACGCTGGAGGAGCTCCACGGCAAAATCGGCATCGTCAAGGTGGGTGCCGGCGGCGCCGGGGTGGGGGGTCGGGGAAGGGGGGGGACGCACGCAGACGGGGACCCCCCGTTGTGGGGGCGGCAGAGCCCCCCCGACGCTGCGGTTCCCCCCCCCCCCCCCCGGCAGGTGGAGAAGCTGGTGCACCCGCTGCTGTACCAGCAGTACCAGCTGAAGAAGGGGAGCGTGGCGCGGGGCTGCCCCCCCGGGGTCCCCCCCGAGCGATGGCTCTTCCACGGCACCACCCCCGCCGCCAGCCGCCAGATCTGCCGCCACGGCTTCGACCGCAGCTTCTGCGGCAGGAACGGTGAGCGGGGGGAAAGGGGGGGCACGGCACCGCCCCACGGGGACCCCACTGCCCATCGGGGACCCCCGCTGCCCATCCCAGCACCCCACTGCCCGTCAGGGACCCCACTGCCCGTCAGGGACCCCCACTGCCCATCCAGCCACGGCATCGGCTGTTGGGGACCCCCATTGCCCATCCCGACACCCCATGGCCTGTCTGGGCAGCCCAGTGCGGCAAAACGTTCCCAGTCGGGGCACCCCATTCCCAGTCGGGGCATGACATTCCCCATCAGGGCACCCCATTCCCCATAGGGGCACCCCACTGGGGTGCCCCATTCCCAGTCAGGGCACCCCATTTCCCGTCAGGACATGACATTCCCCATTGGGACACCCCATTCCCAGTTGGGGCACCCCATTGCTGATCTGGACACCCCATTCAGGCACCCCATTGGGGTACCCCATTACCAGTCAGGGCACCCCATTCCCTACTGGGGCACCCCGTTCCCAATCAGGGCACCCCCATTCCCAGTTGGGGCACCTCATTCCTCATTGAGGCTCCCCACTGGGGCACCCCATTCCCCGTCAGGGCACCCCATTCCTCAGTAGGAGCACCCCATTCCCAGTCGAGGCACCCCATTCCCAGTTGGGACATGACATTCCCCATCAGGGCACCCCATTCCCCGTCGGGGCACCCCATTGCTGATCTGGGCACCCCATTCCCCATTCGGGCACCCCATTGGGGTACCCCATTACCAGTCAGGGCACCCCATTCCCTACTGGGGCACCTTGTTGTCAATCAGGGCACCTCATTTCCCATTGAGGCTTCCAGCTGGGACACCCCATTCCCAGTCAGGGCGCCCCATTCCCAGTCAGGGCGCCCCATTCCCCATTGGAGCACCCCGTTTCCCACTGGGGCACCCCATTGCCAGTCGGGACACGGTGTCACCCATCTGGGCACCGCCGCTGGGGGGGCACGGCATCGCCGCCAGCACCCCCTGCCCCCCGGTGCCCCCCTGCGCCCCATTTCTGACACACGCCCCCCCCGCTGTGCCCCCCAGCGGCGCTGTACGGTTTGGGGGTGTACTTCTCGGCGCAGGCCCGGCTCTCGGCCCAGGACCGCTACTCGCCCCCCGGCCCCCAAGGCCACAAGTTCATCTTCCTGGCCACCGTGCTGACGGGGGCCTTCGCCCTGGGGGGGCGGGGGCTGCGGGCCCCCCCGCTGCGGGAAGAGGGGGCCGGCCCCCCCCGGCGCTACGACAGCCTGGTGGACAACCCCCGGAACCCCAACATCTTCGTCATCTTCAACGACACCCAGGCGTACCCCCAGTACCTCATCACCTGCTGCCGCCGCGGGGGGGCCCCGGAGACGCCCCCCCCGGGACCCACCTGAGCCCCCCCCCCCCCCTCCCCGGGGCCCCCTGAACCCCCCTGAGCCATCCCGCCCGGGACCCCTCGGCACCCCCCCACGACCCCCCCCCCCAGCAACAGCCCTGCCCGGGGTGGGGGGGGGCCTTTGGTGGACCCCCCCTTGGGGTGCTGGGGTCCCCCCAACCTACCCTAGGGTCTGGGGGGGTCTTGATCCCGGGGGGTTCAGGGTCGGGGGGGGCAGGAGGATTCGGGGGGGGCAGGTGGTTTTGGGGGTCACCGGTGCAATAAAAGCAAAGATTTGGAATAAAGTTGGAGCATTTTGGGGGGGGTGGAGGGGGGTCGGGACTGAGCTTCGGGGAGGGGGCACTGGGATCTACCGGTGATCACTGGGAGCCACTGGTGAGCACTGGGGGGTCACTGGTGAGCCACAGGGAGGAACCGGGAGCTATCGGTGCCTTACTGGTGGAGTCGCTGGGGGTGGCGGGAGGCACTGGGGTTACTGGGGGGCTATCAGAGAGTCACTGGGGGGTTACTGGTAAGCACTGGGCGTCCCTGGTGAGCTGCAGGGAGGAACTGGGTGCTACTGGTGGAGTCCCTGGGGGCTATGGGGGGTGGGTGCTGGTGTTACTGGGTGGGACTGGGAACTGCTGGGGGGGTTGTTGGGGTTACTGGGGGGCACTGTGAGGGGCTGGGATCTACTGGTGATCACTGGGAGTTACTGTTGAGCTGCAGGGAGGAACTGGGAGCTCCTGGTGTCTTACTGGTGGAGTAGCTGGGGGTGGCGGGGGGGGCACTGGGGTTACTGGGGGGCTACCAGGGGGTCACTGGGAGCCACTGGTGAGCACTGGGGGGTCACTGGTGAGCACTGGGGGTTACTGGTGAGCCGCAGGGCGGAACTGGGAGCTCCTGGTGTCTTACTGGTGGAGTCGCTGGGGGTGGCGGGGGGAGCACTGGGAGTTCCCGGTGAGCCGCAGGGCGGAACTGGGAGCTACTGGTGTCTTACTGGTGAGCGGCTGGGAGCCGGACCTTTGTCCCCGCGGGGCTGAAAGGGGCCCTTTGTCCGGGCGATCCCGTGCCGGCACCGGCGGCCGTGCCAAGCGCGGGGGGGTCGGGGGGGGGCAGGGGGCCCCGGGGCGGTGTGGGGTGCTGTGGGGCGCTGTGGGGTGCTGTGGGGCGCTGTGGGGTGCCGTGGGGCGGTGTGGGGTGCTGTGGGGCGCTGTGGGGCGCGGGCGTCTCTCCCCGAAGGCCAGGCCTCGCCGGAGTCACGCACGGCGGTAGGGACCCCGGGAACGGCGGGGGGGGGGGGGGTTAGAGGGGGGGGCACCCCGGTGTGGGGTGCGGGGGGGGGGGGGCTGGGCTGCGCCGGGAGCCGGATGTGGCACTGGGAGGAACTGGGAGGAACTGGGAGGCGCCGGGAGGCACAAGGATTCGTGCAGGTGTGAGGGGGGGCGGGGGGGGGGGGGGTTGGGGGTGCTGAGCCCCCCCCGTGTGTCTGCGGGGGTGTTTGGGGGGGTGGGGTGTGCACACGCGTGTGTACACGCGTGTTTGTGTGTGCCTGTGCCACGTGCCAGGCGTGCGCACCAGCGGGTGAGCGCACACGCGTGTGTCTGTGCTCTGTGCTGTGTGCAAGGCGTGTGCGCACACGCGTGTGTGTGCTCTGCATGTGCCACGTGCTGTGCGTGTGTATGTGCACACTCTGCGTGTGCCACGGGTGATGCGTGTGTGCACACACGCGTGTTCGTGTGTGTCCGTTGCTGTGTGTACATGGGGTGTGTGTGCACAAGCCAGGGGTCGCACACGCATGTTTGGGCAGACACACATGTGCACTCAGGGGTGTTCATGACGTGTGCACACGCGTGTTCATGTGTGTCCCTGCCCGTGTGCACACACAGCCGGGGGGGTTGCACACACGTGTTTGGGCAGACACACGTGTGCGCTCACACGTGTGTGCCCCAGGGGTGTTCATGACGCGTGTGCACACACACGTGGGGGGAGTGAGCACACGCGTGTGTGTGTCTGTGTGTGCACATGTCCCCCCCGGTTTCCCCCCCCGGTGCCCCCCCCGTGCCGCGGTGGCAGGGGGAAGGCGGAAGCGGGGTGCCGGGGGGGGTGACGCCCCACGGCGCTGGCAGACGGGGAGCGGGCGCCGTGGGGCGCGGTGACCACGGTGCGTGGGGCCCGGAGTTCCGGGGGGGCTGGGGGGCTGGTTAACCTCTGCTCTGCCGTGGGGCAGTGGGTGCTGTGGGGAGTGGGTGCCGTGGGGCAGTGGGGCTATGGGGCAGTGGATGCTGTGGGGCAGTGGGTGCCGTGGGGTAGGGGATGCCATGGGGCAGTGGATGCCGTGGGGCAGTGGGGCTGTGGATGTCGTGGGGCAGGGGATGCTATGGGGCAGGGGGACCGTGGGGCAGTGGATGCCGTGGGGCAGTGGGCTATGGGGTAGGAGATTCTATGGGGCAGGAGATGCTGTGGGGCAGTGGATGCCGTGGGTCAGTAGGTGCTGTGGGGCAGTGGGCTATGGGGTAGAGGATTCTATGGGGCAGGGGATGCCGTGGGGCAGTAGGTGCCATGGGGCAGTGGATGCTGTGGGGCAGTGGGCTATGGGGTAGGGGATTCTATGGGGCAGGGGGGCCGTGGGGCAAGGGATGCCATGGGTCAGTAGGTGCCGTGGGGCAGGGGATGCTATGGGGCAGGAGATGCTGTGGGTCAGTAGGTGCCGTGGGGCAGGGGATGCTATGGGGCAGGGGGGCCGTGGGGCAGGGGATGCTATGGGGCAGGAGATGCTGTGGGTCAGCAGGTGCCGTGGAGCAGGGGATGCCGTGGGGCAGGGGATGCTATGGGGAAGGGGGGCCGTGGGGCAGGGGATGCTATGGGGCAGGAGATGCTGTGGGTCAGCAGGTGCCGTGGGGCAGGGGATGCTATGGGGCAGGGGGGCTGTGGGGCAGGGGATGCTATGGGGCAGGAGATGCTGTGGGTCAGCAGGTGCCGTGGGGCAGGGGATGCTATGGGGCAGGGGGGCTGTGGGGCAGGGGATGCTATGGGGCAGGGGGACTGTGGGGCAGGGGATGCTATGGGGCAGGGGGGCTGTGGGGCAGGGGATGCCGTGGGGCAGGGGATGCTATGGGGCAGGGGGACTGTGGGGCAGGGGATGCTATGGGGCAGGGGGGCCGTGGGGCAGGGGATGCTATGGGGCAGGAGATGCTGTGGGTCAGTAGGTGCCGTGGGGCAGGGGATGCTATGGGGCAGGGGTACCCGCCGGGTGGGGGGGGCGGTTGCGGTGCCCCCCCCCGCGGCTGCGGCGGCCCCGTGGGCGGGGGGGGTGGGCGGTGCGGTACGGCCCCCCCTCCCCCTCCCCCTCCCCTCCCCCGCCCCGCCCCGCCCCCCCCGCCCCCCCCCGCCGCTGCCGGTGCGGTTCCCGCTGCGGGAGCGGTTCCGGGTGCGGGGCCGGTGACGGTGCAGCCCCCCCCGCCCCCCCCGGCTGCAGCCCCCCCCGGTCATGCCCCCCCGGGGCGCCGCTGGGTGAGTGGGGGGGGGGCTGTGGGGTGCGGGGGGGGGTCGGTGCTGCAGGAGCCGTGGGGGCTGTGGGGCGCGGGGGGGGGCTATGGGGCGCGGGGGGGGGTTATGGGGCGCGGGGGGGTCTGTGGGGCGCGGGGGGGGGTCGGTGCCGTGAGGGGGGGCGCTGTGGGGAGCGGGGGGGGGAGGCTGTGGGTGCGGGGGGGGGCTATGGGGTTTGGGGGGTCGGTGCTGTAGAAGTGTGGGGCGGGGGGGGGGGGGTGGGGGGGGGTGGGGTGGGGCGGGGGGGGGCTGCGGGGGAGGGAGCCCGTGAGTCACGCGTGGGGGGGGCACGTGGGAAACACACGCGAGTGACCCCCCCGCTCCCCCCCCCCCGTGTGTGTGTGTGTGACCCCCCCCGTGTGTGACCCCCCCGTGTGTGTGTGTGTGTGTGTGTGTGTGTGTGTGTGTGACCCCCCCGTGTGTGTGTGTGTGTGACCCCCCCCCATGTGTGACCCCCCCCGTGTGTGTGTGCGCGTGTGACCCCCCCCCGCTCCCCCTCTCCCATTTTTTGGGTGGATTTTGGCAAAAATGGGGTTCCCAGTGCGTCCCAGTATGACACCAGTACCTCCCAGTGCAGTCCCAGTGCCTCCCAGTACAGCCCCAGTGTGTCCCAGTGCATCCCAGTGTGTCCCAGTGCAGTCCCAGTGCCTCCCAGTACAGCCCCAGTGCATCCCAGTGTGTCCCAGTGCAGTCCCAGTGCCTCCCAGTACAGCCCCAGTGTGTCCCAGTGCATCCCAGTGTGTCCCAGTGCGTCCCAGTACAGCCCCAGTGTGTCCCAGTGCATCCCAGCGTGTCCCAGTACAGCAGCAGCGTCTCCCAGTGTGTCGCAGTGTGTCCCAGTATGGCACCAGTGTGTCCCCAAGGGGTGCCCAGTGCATTCCAGTGTGTCCCAATGCATCCCAGTACAGCCCCAGTCGTGTCCCAGTGCATCCCAGTGTGTCCCAATGCATCCCAGTACAGCCCCAGTGTGTCCCAGTGCATCCCAGCGTGTCCCAGTACAGCAGCAGCGTCTCCCCAGTGTGTCGCAGTGTGTCCCAGTATGGCACCAGTGTGTCCCCAAGGGGTGCCCAGTGCATCCCAGTGTGTCCCAATGCATCCCAGTACAGCCCCAGTCGTGTCCCAATGCATCCCAGTGTGCCCCAGTGCAGCCCCAGTGTGTCCCAGTATGGCACCAGTGTCTCCCCAAGGGATCCCATGTGCGATTGGGGGCCAGCTGGGTCCTGTAGCTGGGGGGTGTAGTTGGGGGGTGCCTGGGGGTATTGGGGGGGTGTTGTTGGGGGTGTTGTGTTTGTTGGGTGGGTGTTGGGGGGGGTTGGGGTGTTGTTGTGGGCGTTGGGTGTTGTCAGGGGTGTTGGGTGGTGATGGTGGGGTTGAGGTGTTGGGGTGTGGGGGTGTTGGGGTGTGGGGGTGTTGTGGTGTTGTGGGGGTGTAGTTGGGGTGTAGTTGGGTGTTGGGGTGTTGTGGGGGTGTAGCTGGGGTGTTGTGGGGGTGTTGTGGTGTTGTTGGGTGTGGGGGTGTTGGGGTGTTGTGGGGGTGTAGCTAGGGTGTTGTTGGGTGTTGGGGTGTTGTGGGGGTGTAGCTGGGGTGTTGGGGTGTTGTTGGGTGTTGTGGGGGTGTAGTGGTGTTGTGGGGGTGTTGGGGTGTTGTGGTGTTGTTGGGTGTGCGGGTGTTGGGGTGTTGTGGGGGTGTAGTTGGGGTGTTGTTGGGGTGTTGTGGGGGTGTAGCTGGGGTGTTGGGGTGTTGGGTGTTGTGGGGGTGTAGTTGGGGTGGTTTTGGGTGTTGGGGTGTTGTTGGGTGTTGTGGGGGTGTAGTTGGGGTGTTGTTGGGTGTTGTGGGGGTGTAGCTGGGGTGTTGGGGTGTAGTTGGGGTGTTGTGGGGGTGTAGTTGGGGTGTTGGGGTGTAGCTGGGGTGTTGTGGGGGTGTAGCTGGGGTGTTGTGGCCGGGGGGTGACGCGGTGCCGGTCCCCAGGCGCGGGGGATGGCGGAGGAGCCCCGCAGCGGCGGCAGCGCGACCCCCGGCCCCGGTGACACCCTCCCCTGGAACCTGCCCCCCCGCCCCAAGGGCCCCCCCGGGCCCCCCAGCGTCCTGGACCCCGCCGAGAGAGCCGTCATCCGCATCGCAGGTACGGGGGGCACCGGGGGGGCGCGGGGGGGGCACCGCCGGGGGGGGCGCTTCACGGGGGGGGCACCGCAATGGGGGTCGTGGCACGGGGGTGGGCACCGTGTTGGGGGGCTGGCAGCGGGGGGGCACCGTGGCGGCGGGGGGGGGCACAGCGCAGGGGGTCACGCCCCGGGGGTGGGCACCGCAACGGGGGGCTGGCACTGGGGGGGTGCCACAATGGGGGTCATGGGATGGCCGGGGAGCGGTGCCGTGGGGCGATGCCGTGGGGCGGTGCAGTGGGGCGGTACTGTGGGGCGGTACTGTGGGGCAATGCCGTGGGGCAGTGCCATGGGTCAATGCCGTAGGTCGATGCTGTGGGGCAGTGCTGTGGGGTGATGCCGTGGGGTGATGCCATGGGGCAGTGCCGTGGGTCGATGCCGTGGGTTGATGCCGGGGCAGTGCCGTGGGGCAGTGCTGTGGGTCGATGCCGTGGGGTGATGCCATGGGGCAGTTCCGTGGATCGATGCTGTGGGGCGATGCTGTGGGTCAATGCTGTGGGGCAGTTCTGTGGGTCGATGCCGTGGGGCAGTGCCATGGGTTGATGCTGTGGGTCGATGCCGTGGGGCAGTGCCGTGGATCGATGCCGTGGGGCAGTGCTGTGGGGCGATGCTGTGGGTCAATGCTGTGGGGCAGTTCTGTGGGTCAGTGCCATGGGGCAGTTCTGTGGGTCAATGCCGTGGGTCGATGCCGTGGAGCAGTGCTATGGGGCAGTTCTGTGGGTCGATGCCGTGGGGCAGTGCCGTGGGGCAGTGCCGTGGGGCAGTGCTGTGGGGCGATGCCGTGCCACAGATGACCATTGGCAGCGGGTCCCCGGGGTGTGGGTCCGGCCGTGGGGACACGTGGGGCCGGGGGCTTGGGGGGGGGCCGAGGGTCCCCGGGGTCTCCGAGGGTCTCGGCCACCGGGGGGGTGACCAGGGGACGGTGGGGGGGGGGGGCTCTGCGCTGGAGGCGGGTGCCATCGGGGGGTCCCCACGTCCCCGGGGCGTCCCCTCGTGGCCGTGTCCCCAGGGTGTCCCTGGGGGGCCGGATCCTTGCAGCCCCCCGGACGTGTCCCCGGGGTGTCCCCACAGGTCCCCAGGGTGTCCCCAGGGTGTCCCCGCAGGTCCTGGGGTGTCCCCAGGGTGTCCCCGGGGCCGAGGGGTGTCAGTGGCGTCCCCACAGCCCCCCATGGCCGTGTCTGTCCCCGGGGGGGTCCCTGTCCCCGTGTCCCCGTGGGGCAGACCCCCCCCTGCCCCGGCCCTGCTGCTGCTGGGGGGGTCCCACGGGGGGGGGGGGGACACACACTGGGGACACCCCCGGGGCCTCTGGGGTGACGGGTTCCCCACAGCCCGGCCCGGGGGGTCCCGGGGGTCCCAGTGGGGGGGGGTGTCCCTGCTGTCCCCCCCCCCCCCCGGCCTGTCCCTGGGGTGTCCCCTGGCAGGTCCCCCCCCCCGGGGGTGTCCAGTGTGTCCCAGTGCAGCACCAGTGTGTCCCAGTGCAGTCCCCAGTGCGTCCCAGTGTGTCCCAGTACGGCACCAGTGTATCCTGGTGCATCCCAGTACGGCACCAGTGTGTCCCAGTGCAATCCGCAGTGCGTCCCAGTGCGTCCCAGTATGGCACCAGTGTGTCCCAGTGTGTCCCAGTACAACACCAGTGTGTCCCAGTGCAATCCGCAGTGCGTCCCAGTGCGTCCCAATATGGCACCAGTGTATCCTGGTGCATCCCAGTACAGCACCAGTGTGTCCCAGTGCGTCCCAGTACAGCACCAGTGTATCCCAGTGCGTGCCAGTACGGCACCAGTGCGTCCCAATGCAGCACCAGTGTGTCCCAGTGTGTCCCAGTACAGCACCAGTGTGTCCCAGTACAGCACCAGTGCATCCCAGTGTGTCCCAGTACAGGACAGTATGTCCCAGTGTGTCCCATGAGGTCCCCAGTGTGTCCCAATACAGCCCCCAGTGTGTCCCATGAGGTGCCCAGTTTGCCCCCATAAAGCCCCCCTGTGTCCCCTCCTGCCCCCCCCGTTATCCCCCCCTTTGGGTCTCTCTTTGGGGCTGTCGCGGCTCCGTCCCCCCCCCGGGGCCACTGTCCCCGCTGTGCCCCCCGCCCGGGGGGTGCCATGGGGAGCCATGGGGCAGGGCTGGGGGGTCTGCCCCACGGCTGAGCGGGGGGGCCGTGGGCCGATGGCCGCAGCGGTGACCCCGCTGTGCGGGGGGTGCCCGGGGGGGTCGGGGAGGGTGGCAGCTGGTGGCACCCGCTTTATAAATACCCGCTGGTGTCATGGGGCCGGCAGCCGGGGGGGGGGGGAGCTGGGGGGGGGGCGTGACGTCACCTGTCCCCGCGGAGCCACCCCCTGCCCGGGGGGGGACACGACAGGCGGTGGCAGCACCCGGGGGTCTGGTCACCCCACGCCCCCCCCCCCCCGCAGCTGGGGGGTCCCATGCGGCTTTGGGGGGGGGGGCCGTCCCGTCCCTTGTCACCTGCGCCCCCCCAGCCCCACACTGTCCCCCGTCACCTGCCCCCCCCCCCGTCCCCGGCACCGTGTGCCCTGTCTGGGGGGGCGCCATGTCCCATGGGGTGTCGCCGCCACGTGGGGGGCTGCGCCCCATGGGGGGGCCGTGTCCCTTGGGGGCCGTGTCTCTTGGGGGGCCGTGTGGGGCACCCCATGGGGTGCCGTGTCCCGTGGGGTGTCCCCATTCCTGGGGGTGTCCCTGCCCCGGGGGTGTCCCTGTCCCGGGGGGTCTCCGTGTCCGGTGGGGGTGTCCCCACCCCACGGGGGGTCTCCAGGCTCCGTGAGGTGTCCCCGTCCTGTGGGGTGTCCTCACCCCGGGGGTCTCCCTGCCCCATGGAGCGTCCCCTCCCCGGGGGTGGCCCCCCTCCATGGGGTGTCCGTGCCCCGAGGGGTCTCTGTGCCCGGTGGGGTGTCCCCTCCCGGTGCGTGTCCCCTCCCGCTGTGTGTCCCCTCCCGGTACGTGCCCCCTCCCGGTGCGTGTCCCCTCCCGGTGTGTGTCCCCTCCCGGTGCGTGTCCCCTCCCGGTGCGTGTCCCCTCCCGCTGTGTGTCCCCTCCCGGTGCGTGCCCCCTCCCGCTGTGTGTCCCCTCCCGGTGTGTGCCCCCTCCCGGTGTGTGTCCCCTCCCCGCGGGTGTCCCCGCCCCGGGGGTGTCCCCACGGCGGGGGCGGGCGGGGCTGTGTCCGGCCGTAGCTTTAAGGGCCGGGGCTGGCCCTGTCCCCTCCCGTCCCGCCGGCTGTGTGTGCCCCCCCCCCCCCCCCCCGGGCCGGACCCGCCGCCCCCCGCACCCCCCGCACCCCCCCCCGGCCATGGCCACCTACGACCTGGGGCGGTTGCCCCCCAACCCCGAGGAGCAGGACTTCGTCCAGGCCTACGAGGACATGTGGGAGCGCTACAAAGGTACCCCCCCCCCCCCCAAAAGGGGGACCCTGCCCCACGGAGGGGGGGGGGGGCCGAGCCGGGGGGGGGGCCGCCGGCGGGGGGGGGGGGGTGACGGGGGGGGCCCCGCCCGGGGAGAGCTCGGCTCCGCATTCCCATAATTGGGCACGTCGGGAGCCGGCACCCGCCGCGGCACCCACGGGCGCCACCGGGGGGCCCGACCCCCCCCGCGACCCCCCCCGGGACCCCCCCGCAGGGGCTGACCCCCCCCCCCCACCGCCCGGCGGGGTCTGCGTCTGTCACCCCCGGGGGGGGGGGGCTGCGGCGCTCGGGGCGTTGTGCCGGGGGGGGTGGGGGGGGGGTCCCGCTCGGGGGCTGGGGGTGTCCCCGGGGGGTGGGGGGGCGGCAGGGAGGGGGCACGGGCACGCGGGGGGGGCTGTGGCTGGGGGTGAGGGGGCAGGAGCTGGCATGGGTGGCATCGGCATCTTGGGCACGGGGGCTGGTGGGCATGGGGGGTGGCATGGGGGTGGCACGGGGGGTGCCATGGGTGGCATCGGCATCTTCGGCACGGGAACTGGTGGTCAGTGGTGGCACCGATGGTGCCATCAGTGGCATGGGTGGCATCGGCATCTTGGGCATAGAAGCTGGTGGGCATGGGGGGGTGGCATCAGTGGTGGCATGGGGGTGGCATGGGTGGCATGGGTGGCATCGGCATCTTGGGCACGGGAGCTGGTGGGCATGGGTGGTGGCATGGGGGTGGCATCAGTGGTGGCATGGGGGTGGCATGGGTGGCATGGGCATCTTGGGCACGGGAGCTGGTGGTCAGTGGTGGCGTTGGCATCTCAGGGCACAGGCGCTGGTGGCTGGTGGTGGCATGGGTTGCATTGGCACCTTGGGCACAGGAGCCACTGGTTTTCCGTGGTGGCATCGGTGGCATCAGTGGCATCGGTGGCATTGGTATCTTGGGCGTGGGTTCTGGTGGCCGTTGACATCAGTGGCATTGGGCATGGGTGCCGGTGGTCATCAGTGGTGACATCGGTGGCATTGGCATCTTGGGCATGGGTGCTGTTGCTCGGTGGTGGCATCAGTGGTGGCATCAGTGGTGGCATTGGTGGCATCAGTGGCATTGGCATCTCGGGCATGGGAGCCGGTGGCCGGTGGTGGCATTGGTGGCATTGGCACCTTGGGTACAGGCACTGGTGCTTGGTGGTGACATCGGTGGCATTGGCATCTTGGGCATGGGTTCTGGTGGCCGGTGGCATCGGTGGCATTGCCATCTTGGGTATGGGTGCTGGTGCTTGGTGGTGGCATCGGTGGTGGCATTGGCATCCTGGGCACAGGAACTGGTGGTCGGTGACATTGGTGGCACTGGCACCTCGGGCATGGTTGCCCGTGGTCAGCGGTGGCATCGGTGGCATCGGCGTCCTGGGCACAGTGGTTGGTGGTGGTGGCATCACTGGTGGCATTGGCATCCTGGGCACCGGTGGCCGGTGGTGGCACGGGTGGCCTTGCCATCTCGGGGCACAAACCCCCCTGCTGGGGGGTGGCAGGGGTGGCATTGCCACGTCGGGTCATGTCACAGGTGCCCCCCGGGGGGGGCGGCAGCTCCGTGCCAGGCCCGGACAAGGGGAGCCGGTGCCACCAGCGCGGCCGGGGGTGGGCAACCACCGCAGCCCCCCCCCGAGCCACCAGCCACCTCTGCTTCGGTGCCACGGCCCTGGCGTGGGGGGGTCCCTGTGGCTCCCGCCGTGGTGTCACCGGGGGGGGGGGGACCCCCAAAGGGCCACCTTGGCCGGGCTGGCACCGCGGTGCCACCGGGGGGGGCTCGGCCCCTCTGAGCGGGGGGGGGGACCCCTCGAAGCGCCGGGGGCCGCTGCCGGGGATGGTTTGGGGGTCCGGTGTCACCGGCGGGGCCGTGGTGCCGGGCAATGCCGGGGGGGGGGGGGGGCTGGGCCGGGGGGGGGGGCACCCGGTGGCCACCGTCCCCCATCCCCAGGGCTGGTGCCACCGCGGCGGCGAGGGGGGGTTGGCACGGAGCCCCCGGGAGCCGCCGGTAGCCGTCGGCTGAGCCTGGGCCGGTGCCACCGGCACGTGCCGGCCCCGACTCTCCGGAGCCACCGCGGGGGGGGCCGGTGCCGGGGGGCTGTGCCGGGGGGCACGGGCTGTGCTGGGGGGCTGTGCCGGGGGCACCCCTGTGTCCTGCCGCAGCCGGGGGGCTCGGTGGCTGCGGGGAAGGGGCTGCGGCGGGCGGCGGTGCCGCATCGGTGCCAGGCGGGAGCGGGAGGTGGCCACGGGCTACCCGGTGGTCGGGGGGTGCCGGGGGGGGGGGCGGGGGGTGCCGGTGTCCCTGGGCGAGGCCGGTGGCACCTGGTGGCCGCGGCCGCATCGTGGCTTCCCCGTCAGAGCCGCTATCGCCGCGCTGTGCCAAAGCTGGCCCGGGGCCACCACCACCGGCTACTGCGGCCTCCCCGCCGGCTACCGCGTCCTCCCCGCCGGCCATCACCCCTACGGGGGTTCCGGCCCCTCAGCCCCCCCCAGCCCCAGGGTGGGGGTCCCGGTGGCCGCGGGGGGGGCCGGTGGCCGGGCTGGCCGGTGATGGCCGCAGTGCGGCCGCGGTTCCCGGCAGGGCCTGGCCACGCCGAGCCGGGAGCACGTGGCACCGAGCCAGGGGGGCCGCCTGCCAGCCCCCCGTGGCCACCGGCCAGCTCTCCCCAGCCACCGGCCAGCCCCCCACTGCCGCCCCCCAGCCCCCTATGGCCACCGGCCAGGCCCCCACGGCCACTGGCCAACCCCCTCTGGCCACCAGCCAGACCCTCACTGCCGCCCCCCCCGCCCCACCCCGGCCACCAGCCCCCCATGGCCCCCCCTCAGCCCCCCCACTGCTGCCAGCCCCCCCTGGCCGCCAGCCCCCCCTGGCCACCAGCCCTCCATGGCCACCCCCAGCCCCCCCTGGCCACCGAGCAGAGCCCCCTGGGGAGGGACCCGCTGCCAGGGCTGGGGGGGGCTGTGCAGGGCTGGGGGGGGGGGCTGGGGGGGGGCTGTGGTGGATGGGGGGTGATGGGGGTCTGTTCATGGGGGGGTCGCTGCTGATGGGGGGGGGTCGCTGCTGATGGGGGTCAGTGCTGGGGGGGGGGTCAGTGCTGGGGGGGGTCAGTGCAGGGGGGGGTCACTGCTGCAGGGGGGGGTCAGTGCTGGGGGGGTCAGTGCTGGGAGGGGTCAGTGCTGATGGGGGTCAGTGCTGATGGGGGTCACTGCTGCAGGGGGGGTCAGTGCTGGGGGGGGGTCAGTGCTGCAGGGGGGGTCAGTGCTGATGGGGGTCAGTGCTGGGGGGGGGTCAGTGCTGCGGGGGGGGTCACTGCTGATGGGGGTCAGTGCTGATGGGGGTCACTGCTGCAGGGGGGGTCAGTGCTGGGGGGGGGTCAGTGCTGCGAGGGGGGTCAGTGCTGATGGGGGTCAGTGCTGGGGGGGGGGTCAGTGCTGCTGGGGGGGTCACTGCTGATGGGGGTCAGTGCTGCAGGGGGGGTCAGTGCTGGGGGGGGGTCAGTGCTGCAGGGGGGGGTCACTGCTGCAGGGGGGGTCAGTGCTGGGGGGGGGTCAGTGCTGCGGGGGGGGTCACTGCTGATGGGGGTCAGTGCTGATGGGGGTCAGTGCTGCAGGGGGGGGGGGCGGTGCGGGTCCGGTCGGTGCCGCAGAGGCGGGGGGGGGGATGGGGGGTGGGGGGAGGGGCGGGGCGGGGCGGGGGGGGGCGGGGCCGCCCGGGGGCTGCGGGCCGATCGGGGCGATCGGGAGCGAGGGGGGGCAGCGGCCATGGAGGGGTCCCGCTCCATCCACCACGAGATCGTCTCCCTCAAAGGTACCGGGGGGGCGGGGGGGGCCGACACACGGGGACCCCCCCGAGGGACGGGGACGGGACGGGACGGGGGTCCGGCCGCCATCGCAGCCCCGGGGGGGGTCCGGCCGCATCCCCCCTGTGCCCGCGGCGGCTGCTGGTGGCCGCCCGCGGTGGCCCCCCATCGCAGCAGGGGTCACCCGCCGCAGGGGTCACCCGGTGGGGCCGGGGGGGCTCCCCGACATCCCCCACATCCCCCAGCCCCTGAAGGCACCGCCGTGCTGGGGGGCGGTGCTGGGGGGCTGCGCCGTGGGGACGTGCTGGGGGGCTGCGCCATGGGGCTGTGCTGGGGGGCTGTGCCATGGGGCTGTGCTGGGGGGCTGTGCCGTGGGGCTGCACCGTGGGGACGTGCTGTGGGGCTATGCCATGGGGCTGTGCTGGGGGGCTGCGCCATGGGGCAGCGCCGTGGGGACGTGCTGTGGGGCTGCGCCATGGGGCTGTGCCATAGCGCTATGCCATGGGGCTGTGCCATGGGGCTGCGCCATGGGGCTGTGCCATAGCGCTATGCCATGGGGCTATGCTGTGGGGCTGCGCCATGGGGCTGTGCCATGGGGATGCACCATGGGGACGTGCTGTGGGGCCATGGGGCTGTGCCGTGGGGCTGTGGGGCCGTGCTGTGGGGCTGCGCTATGGGGCTGTGCCATAGGGACATGCTGTGGGGCCATGGGGCTGTGCCATGGGGCCGTGCTGCGGGGCTGCTCTGTGGGGAAATGCCATGGGGCTGCACCATGGGGCTGTGCTGTGCCGTGGAGCCGTGCCATGGGGCAGTGCCACGCTGTGGGGCTGTACCACGCCGTGGGGTCGTGCCATGGGGCTGTGGCACGCTGTGGGGCTGGGCCCTGCCATGGGGCCATGCTGTGGGGCTGCACCACGGGGACAGGCCATGGGGGCCATGCCATGCCATGGGGTCGTGCCATGGGGCAGTGCTGTGCCATGGGGCTGTGCCGCACTGTGGGGCCGTGCCGTGGGAACATGTGATGGGGCTGTGCTGTGGGGCCGAGCCACGCTGTGGGGCTGTGCCGTGGGGCTGTGCCGCACCGTGGGGCCATGCCATGGGGCAGTGCCACGCTGTGGGGCTGTGCCACAGGGCCGTGGTGTGCTGTGGGGCTGTGCTGTGGGGCTGTGCCATGCCGCCGTGCTGTGGGGATGTGCGATGGGGCTGTGTCATGGGGCCATACTGCGCCGTGGGGCCGTGCCACACTGTGGGGCCGTGCCACGGGACCGTGCTGTGCCGTGGGGCTGTGCCGTGGGGCTGTGGCACGCCGTGGGGCTGTGGCACGCTGTGGGGCCGTGCCATGCCATGGGGCTGCACCATGGGGACATGCTGTGGGGCTGTGCCACACCGTGGGGCCGTGCCGTGGGGCCGTGCCACGCTGTGGGGCTGTGCCATGGGGCCGTGCGGTGCCATGGGGCTGTGCCGTGGGGCCAGGCCACGCCGTGGGGCCGTGCCGTGGCGCAGAGCCGGGGCGCTGGGGCGTGAGTAACGGGGGCCGGTGGATACCGGTCACGGGGCCGGTGGCCGCCGGCGTGAGGGCAGCGGGCAGGCAGCCACCGCGGGGCCCGGCGCCCCACTGCGCCGTGGGGCTGTGCCCGGGACCCCACTGCGCCGTGGGGCTGTGCCCGGTCGGCATGGACCCCGGCCAGGCTCGGGGGCTCGCTGTGGGGCAGCCGCGGCCGTGGCGCTGCCGTGGGACCCGCTGTCGGCGCCGGTGAGTGATGGTGGGAACCGGGGCGGCCCCCGGCCCCCGCCTCAGCCATAACCCGGCTCTGCCCCCCCCCGGCGCCCCCCGGCTCTGCCCCCCCGGTGCCCACCACAAACAGCCACCCCTTTGTCCGGCTGCGGCACAGGGAGCCCCACGGCCGCGCCAGCACCGGCACCATCGTCACCATCACCGGCACCATCACCATCACCGGCACCATCACTGTCACCGGCACCGGGGGGCACCGATGGCCGGGAGCTGGTTCCCCCCCACCCCCAGATGTGGGGGTCTGCGCCCTGCCGGGCTGCCCAAGGTCTCTGTGGGTCAGACCCCCGTGCCGTGGGTCAGACCCCCGTACCATGGGTCGGACCCCCATGCTGTAGGTTGGACCTCCACGCTGTGGGTCGGACCCCCATCCTGTACATCGGACCCCCCATGCCGTGGGTCAGACCCTCGTACCATGGGGCAGAACCCCCAACCTGTACTTCAGACCCCCCATGCTATGGGGCAGACCCCCGTGCCGTGGGGCAGACCCCCATCCCGTACTTCAGACCCCCCATGCCATGGCTCAGACCCCCATCCCGTATGTGAGACCCCCCAGCTATGGGTCAGACCCCATGCTGTGGGGCAGAGGGGTGTGGGGCAAAGGGGGAGCAGCAAGGCTGGGGGGGGACGCACCCCCAGTGCCCCCCAGCGTGCGACACCGGGGCTTCGTGTGGGGCTGTGGGGCCGGTGCCGGTGCCGTGGGGCTGGCCCCCGAGCTGCCCCCCCGGTGAGGGTGGGTGCGGGCGCCGAGCCCGGGGTTGGGGGGGACGCGGGGGGGACGCGGGGGGGTCACTGGCGCGTCACATCGTCACGTCGCAGGGGGGTCGCGGGGGGTCACTGCGGCGGGCGCTGACGCGGCGTTTCCCGCTGGCACCGGGGGGTGCGGGGGGGGGGAGGGGGGCGATGTCCGGGGGGGGGGACGCTCATGGGAGGGTACCCCAGTGTCCCCACGCTCCTGTCCCCCAACTCGTGTCCCCCCCAGTCATGTCCCCCCACCTGTGTCCCCCAACTCGTGTCCCCCCATTGTGTCCCCAACTCGTGTCCCCCACTCGTGTCCCCCCACGTCTGTTCCCCGCTCGTGTCCCCCCTCTCTCCTGTCCCCCCGCTTGTGTCCCCCCAGTCGTGTCCCCCAAGTCGTGTCCCCCACTTGTGTCCCCCCGTCATGTCCCCCACTTGTGTCCCCTCACCTCTGTTCCCTGCCTGTGTCCCCCCACTTGTGTCCCCCACCTGTGTCCCCCCAATCATGTCCCCCCATTCATGTCCCCCCCACTTGTGTCCCCCCAACTTGTGTCCCCCCTCGTGTCCCCCCCTCTCCTGTCCCCCCACTTGTGTCCCCCATTCGTGTCCCCCCCAATCATGTCCCCCCACTCGTGTCCCCCCAACTTGTGTCCCCCCACTCGTGTCCCCCCCCTCATGTCCCCCCCACTCGTGTCCCTCTCAGTCTTGTCCCCCCCAATCATGTCCCCCCACTCGTGTCCCCCACCTGTGTTCCCCCCTTCATGTCCCCCCACTCATGTGTGTCCCCCCCCCCCGCTGAGGGGGACCGGGTGCCGGCTGGGGACAGCGGGGTGGGGGACATGGGGGGGGCAGGAGGTGGCTGCAAGGGGCGGGGGGGGGGCACACACACGTGTCCCCCCTCCCACGGGGAACGCGGGGAGGCGCGGGGAGCACCCCCGGGGTCCCCTGAGCTGTCACCCCCCGCACCCCCCCCCGCCTGTCCCCCCCCCCCGCCGAGGGGGACCGGTCGGTGCCGGCGCCGGGAGCGCTGTCTGTCTGTCTGTCTGTCTGTCTGCCGGGCCCGGCCCCCCCCGGGCCCCCCCCGGGGCTGTGGGGTGGGGACCGTGCCGGGGGGGGGGGGAAGGTGGGGTGACTCGGGGTGACATCGCTCCTGTCGCCCTCCCTGCCCGGGGGGGGGCGCGGCTGGGTGGCACGGGGGCCGGGGGGGCTGTGTGTGTCCCCCCCCCCAGCACCGGGGGGGCTGTGGCTCGGGGGGGGCCCTGCCCTGCGCTGTCCCGGGGGGGGGTGGGGGCTCTGCTCCCTCCCCGCTGTCCCCCCCCCATCAGAGGAATGGGGAAGCGGGTCCCCTCCCGGCTGCTGTCACCCCTTCCTGCGGTTTTGGGGCCCGCGGGGGGTGCCCCCCCCCCCGTGTAAGGGGGGCTGGGGGCTCTGCACTCCCCCCCCCCCCCCCGGTAAATCCCAGCGCGCCCCATGGCCGGGGACGGGGTCCCCAAGGGCACAGTGTCCCCCAGCCCCCCCGGGGGGGTCCCTGCCGCGGGGCTGGGGGGGCCATGGCAGCCCGGGCGGGGGGGGGCCCCTCGGTGTGGGGGGACCCCCCGGCGTGGGGGTCGCTTTGCCGTGGGGCCCGCTCCCCCCGGGGGTGTCGGGGGGTGCACGTGGGGACGGGCCCCCCCAGGCCCCCCCCCGTGTCCCTCCCGCTCTTGGCACCGGCGGTGGCACGTGGCCGGCGGAGGAAAGAAGCCTGGTGCCCCCCCCCCCCCCCCCCCCGGATTGTGGGGACCCCCCCGGTGCCGGGGCCCCCATGGTGGGGGTGCTGGGGGTCCCCGGCCGGGGTCCCCGCGGTGGCTCGGGGGGGGGGGGCCGGCGGGGGGTTGCCGATCCGGGGGGGGGCACCGGGGGTGGCAGCTGCCTCGTCCCCACCTGCCGGCCCTGGGGGGGCTCCGGGGGGGTCACAGCGCCGGCTGCTGCCCCCGGGACGTAGGGGGGGGCCGTGGGGATGTAGGGGGGGCTGTGGGGTTCCCCGGGGGCTGCCTCCCGCCCCCCCCCCGGCACAAACCGGGGCGGGAGCAGAGCAAATATTGACGTTGGTGGGATGTGGCCGATGGGGCCCTGCCCCCCCCCGCCACACCCTGCCCCCCCCCGCACCCCCCTGCACCCCCCTCTGCACTGCACTGCACCCCCTGCCCCCCCTGCACCCCCCGCACCCACCCCCCCTCCCCCCCCCTCCCGCACCCGGCGCTGATGCGGATGCTCCCGTGGGGGGGGGCCGCGGGGGCCACGTCCTCGGGCAGGTGGTGGCCACCCCCGGTCCCCCCCCCCCGGGGCTGAAGGTCGCTTGTTCCCCCCCCCGGGGGGTGGAGGGGGGGGTCCCGGGGTGCGGGGCGGGGCGTGTCCCCGGGGGTTCCCACGGGTGGGGGGGGGGCGGCGCGTCCCGCCCCGGCGGGGGGAGGGTGGAGGGGGGGGGGCCGGGGAGGGGCCGGTGAGTCAGGGCTGGGCCGGGCGGCGGGTCCCGGCCCCCCCGGCCCCACGGTCCGGCCCCCCCCCCCCCGTCCCCCCCCTTTTCCCGGCCCGGGGGTGGAGCTGCCGCCCGTCTGCAGGCAGCCAGCGCCGAGCCGCGCTCTGCCGGGCCGTACCGGGCTGGACTGGGCTGGACTGGGCTGGACTGGACCATACTGGGCTGGACTGGACCATACTAGGCTGGACTGGACCGGACTGGACCGTACTGGGCTGTACGGGGTCATACTGGGCTGTATTGGACCATACTGGGCTGTACCGGACCATCCCGAGCCGTGCCGTGCCGGGTCGTACCAAGCTGTGCTGAGCTGTGCTGGACCATACTGGGCTGTGCTGGGCCATACTGGGCTGTGCCAAACCGTGTTGGCCCATCCTGAGCCGCGCCGTGCTGTGGTGAGCCGTGGTGAGCCGTGCCAGACCGTGCCGTGCCGAGCCGTGCCAAAGGGTGCCAGTCCATCCTGAGCCGTGGTGAGCCGTGCCAGACCGTGCCGAGTCGCGCCGAGCCGTGCCAAGCGCTGGTGAGCTGTGTCACACCGTACCGTGCCGAGCCGTGCCAGACTGTACCGTGCCGTGCCAAAGGGTGCCCGTCCATCCTGAGCCGTGCCAGACCATCCCAAGCCATACCGAGCCGTGCCAAAGGGTGCCGGTCCATCCTGAGCCGTGCTGAGCTGTGCCGAGCATCCCGAGCCGTGCCTATCCGTGCCGAGCCGTGCCAGAGCATCCCGATCCGTGCCCATCCGTGCCGAGCCGTGCCGAGCCGTGCCAGAGCATCCTGATCTGTGCCCACCCGTGCCGAGCCGTGCCGAAGGGTGCCAGCCCATCCTGATCTGTGCCCGTCCGTGCCGAAGGGTGCCAGTCCATCCCAGTCGGTGCCAAGGCCGTGCCGAGCCGTGCCAGTCCATCCCGAGCCGTAGCGAGCCGTGCCAGGCCCCACCGCCCCGTAGCCGCCCCGTAGCCGCGCCGAGGGGGCCGGGGGCCGGCGGGGCGCCATGGTGGCGGGGATGCTGATGCCGCTGGAGCGGCTGCGGGCCATCCTGGAGCTGCTGTTCCGCGAGGGCGTGCTGGTGGCCGAGAAGGACCGGCGGCCGCGGCGCTGCCACCCGCAGCTGCCCGGCGTGCCCAACCTGGCGGTGCTGCGAGCCATGGGCTCCCTGCGCGCCCGGGGGCTGGTGCGGGAGACCTTCGCCTGGCGCCACTTCTACTGGTACCTGACGGACGACGGCGTCGCCCACCTGCGCCGCTTCCTGCGCCTGCCCCCCGAGATCGTGCCCCTCTCCCTCCAGCGCCACCGCAGGGCGCCCCCCGCCCCCCCGCCCCGCGCCGCCGGGGACGCCGGCACCGGGAGGGCACGTCCCGCCGGCGGGGACCGGCTCTACCGCAGGAAGGAGGAGGGGGAGCAGCGGCACCCGGAGCCCCTCGCCGCCCGCAGGGGGGGGGTCCCAGACGCCCCCCCCCCCAGCCCGTTCCGGCCCCAGGTACCGAGCGGAACCCGCGGGGACCCCCCCGGATGGGTGGGAGGAGGGTCCCCAGCGCTGGGTGACACCCGGGTCGGGGGGAGCACTCGACCCTTTTACTCCCGGTGGGGGGGGGGTTGCAGACATGAGGGGGGGGTCCCAGACACACACCCCCCCCAGCCCATCTGGGCTTCAGGTACTGACCAGAACCCACGTGGACCCCCCGGATGGGTGGGAGGAGGGTCCCCAGCCCTGGGGGGGGGGGCATCTGCTCCTGGGGGGGGCTGTGCAGACATGAGGGGGTGTCCCAGCCGCCCCCCCGGCCCATCCCAGCCCCAGAACCCCCAGGGACCCCCCAGCTGGGTGGGAGGAGGGTCCCCAGCCCTGGGTCCCCCCCCGGCTGGGGAGGGGGCACCCGAACCCTTGTGCTCCCTGGGGGGCTGTGCAGATGTGGGGGGGGGGGCGGTTGGGACACCCCCAGTCTGCCCCGGCCCCAGCTACTGAGCACCCACGGGGGGGTGGTCCTGTGCCGGGACCCCCTGGTTGGGTGGGAGCGGGGTCCCCAGCCTTGGGGGGGGGGGGGGCACCTGAACGCTTCTGCTCCCGGGGGGGGCTCTGCAGCCCCCAGCCCCGAGCTGATGGCACGTCCCCCCTCCCCATCCCTGTCCCCCCCAAGATCGGGGCAGCTGCAGCCCCTGGGGGGGGGGCGCAGGGACCACCGTGGCACAGTGCATCAATGGGGACCCCCTGGCCCTGGGGCCACGGTGGTCCCTGAGGGTGCGGGGTGGTCCCCGGGGGGGGGCAGAGTGCGGCAGGGTGGCACCCCGGGGTTGGGCAGGGGGCTGCTGGGGACCCTCGGTGCTGCCGGGGGTGTCACCGCTGCCGGCTCCTCCCCCCGGGGGGGCAGGGGGCTGCGCCGTGGGGTGATCGTGCTGGGGGGGTGTCTTTACTGTGGGGTGACCATGTCATGGGGTGGGGGGGCTGCGCCGTGGGGTGACCGTGCTGGTGGGGGGGGCGTGCCGTGGAGGGGCTGTAATGTGTGTGGGGGGGGGGGGGGGTCCGTGCCGTGGGGGGGCCGAGCCGTGGGGCGCTGCCCCCCGAGTTCCCCGCAGGGTGCGGACGGACGGACGGCGGCAGCTGGGGCTGCCGGTGGGGAGGGGGCTGCGGGGTGGTGCCCCCCCCTCCCCCTTCTTTTTCCGCCCCCCGTGACACGCGATCCCGACACACGATCATCGGCGGCAGCTGGAGCCGGGCGGGGGCTGCGGGGGGTCCCTTGTGTGTGTCCCCCCCCCGGGCGGGGCAGCTGCGGCGGCGCCCCGAGGCGGCGGTGAGGGCCCCCCCCCCCCCCCGCACCCCCCCGGCCGTGACTCAGCCCCGCAGCCCCTCCCGCTCCGATTTTCCAGCCCGAAGGCGCCGGCCCCGGTCGATGCCAGCGCCGTGAGTCACCGGGACGGCGCGGGAGGGGGATGGCGGGGGGGGGGGGGGGCA
>NC_133578.1:77404686-77424913 GCF_964106895.1 Numenius arquata
CCCGCGGTGATGGGTCCCAATAAAGAGCAGATGGTGACACCGACGGGTGCTGTGTGTGTCGGGGGGGGGGGGGGACGGACGGGTGACCCCCTCCCCACCTGCAGTGGGGTGGCCCCACGGCGCCAGCGGGAAGAGGAGGCGGGGGGGGGCTGGCCCCCCCCCAATGTCTTGGGACACCCCCTCGGGCTGTGCCCCCCTGCTTGACCCCTGCTCCTGCCCTGCCATGTGTGTCCCCCCCCCCATCCCCTGCGCCCCCCACATCCATCCCTTGTGCCCCCCCATCCCCTGTGCCCCCCATTCCCTGCACCCCCCATGCCCTGTGCCCCCCATTCCCTGCACCCCCCATCCCTTGCGCCCCCCCCATCCCCTGCACCCCCCATCCCTTGTGCCCCCTCATCCCTTGTGCCCCCCATCCCTCCCTTGTGCCCCCCATCCCTTGTGCCCCCCCATCCCCTGCGCCCCCCCCATCCCTTGTGCCCCCCATCCCTCCCCTGTGCCCCCCCATCCCTTGTGCCCCCCATCCCCTGCGCCCCCCATCCCCTGTGCCCCCCATCCCTCCCTTGTGCCCCCCCATCCCTTGTGACCCCCCATCCCCCACGCCTCCCATGCCCTGTGCCCCCCATCCCCTGTGACCCCCCATCCCCTGCACCCCCCCATGCCCTGCGCCCCCCCCATCCCTTGTGCCCCCCCATCCCCTGCACCCCCCATCCCTTGTGCCCCCCCATCCCCTGCGCCCCCCCATCCCCTGCACCCCCCATCCCTCCCTTGTGCCCCCCCATCCCCTGTGCCCCCCATCCCTTGTGCCCCCCATCCCCTGTGACCCCCCATCCCCTGCACCCCCCCATGCCCTGCGCCCCCCATCCCCTGTGCCCCCCCATCCCTCCCTTGTGCCCCCCCATCCCCTGTGCCCCCCATCCCTCCCTTGTGCCCCCCCATCCCTTGTGCCCCCCATCCCTCCCCTGTGCCCCCCCATCCCTTGTGCCCCCCATCCCCTGCGCCCCCCATCCCTTGTGCCCCCCATCCCTCCCTTGTGCCCCCCCATCCCCTGTGCCCCCATCCCTCCCTTGTGCCCCCCCATCCCCTGTGCCCCCCATCCCCTGCGCCCCCCATCCCTTGTGCCCCCCATCCCTCCCTTGTGCCCCCCCATCCCCTGCGCCCCCCCATCCCTCCCTTGTGCCCCCCCATCCCCTGTGCCCCCCATCCCTCCCTTGTGCCCCCCATCCCCTGTGCCCCCCATCCCTTGTGCCCCCCATCCCTTGTGCCCCCCCATCCCCTGCGCCCCCCATTCCTTGTGCCCCCCATCCCTCCCTTGTGCCCCCCCATCCCTTGTGCGCCCCCCCATCCCCTGCACCCCCCCATGCCCTGTGCCCCCCATTCCCTGCACCCCCCATTCCCTGCGCCCCCATCCCCTGCACCCCCCACTCCTCCCCTGCACCCCCCCATGCCCTGTACCCCCCATTCCCTGCGCCCCCATCCCTTGTGCCCCCCATCCCCTGAGCCCCCCATCCCTCCCTTGTGCCCCCCTATCCCCTGTGCCCCCCATCCCTTGTGCCCCCCATCCCCTGCGCCCCCCATCCCCTGCGCCCCCCATCCCTCCCTTGTGCCCCCCCATCCCTTGTGCCCCCCCCATCCCCTGCAGCCCCCCCCTCCTCATCCATCCCCCGCACCCCCCCCGCCCTTGCTGCCCCCTCCCCTCCCCCCAGTTCCCCCCCCCCCCCCCCCCCCCAGCGTCCGTTCCCCCGGGCGGCGGCGGAGCCGGGCTGGCGGCACCGGGGCCTTTGCACAACAAAGGGCGGCGGCACCGGGGCGGGGGGGGGGGGGGGGGGGGTGTGTAAGGCGGGGGGGGGGGGGGAGGGGGGCTATGGTGGGGGAGGGAGTGGGGGGGGGGGATAATGGGGATGGGGTTCTACGGGGCTGGGGGATGCAGGACTGGGGGCACTGGGAGTGATGGGGAGCCTGTGGGGTGGGGGCTGTGAGGCTGGGTGCTGGGGGAACTGGGGGCACTGGGAGGGCACTGGGGGAACTGGGGACATTGGGTGCACTGGGAGGGCACTGGGGGAACTGGGAGACACTGGGGGCACTGGGGGAGCTGGGGACATTGGGTGCACTGGGAGGGCACTGGGGGCATTGGGAGCACTGGTGGCACTGGGGGCACTGGGGGTGATGGGGGGCTTACAGGGTGGGGGATGTGAGGCTGGGCACTGGGGGAACTGGGAGCACTGGGGGAACTGGGGGCACTGGGGGAACTGGGAGACACTGGGGGAACTGGGGGAGCTGGGGGCATTGGGTGCATTGGGAGGGCACTGGGGGCATTGGGAGCACTGGTGGCACTGGTGGCATTGGGGGCACTGGGGGTGATGGGGGGCTTATGGGGTGGGGGATGTGAGGCTTGGTGCTGGGGGAACTGGGAGCACTGGGGGAACTGGGAGACACTGGAGGCACTGGGGGAGCTGGGGGCATTGGGTGCACTGGTGGCACTGGAGGTGCTGGGGGTGATGGGGGGCTTACGGGGTGGGGGCTGTGAGGCTGGGCACTGGGGAAACTGGGAGACACTGGAAGCACTGGGGGCACTGGAGGCACTGGGGGCATTGGGGGCACTGGGAGCCCTGGGAGTACTGGGGGCACTGGGGGAACTGGGAGCACTGGGGGCACTGGGGGTGATGGGGGGCTTACAGGGTGGGGACTGTGAGATGGGGCACTGGGGGAACTGGGGGTGCTGGGAGCACTGGGAGGACTGGGGGTGATGGGAGCACTGAGGGAACTGGGGGCACTGGGGGAATTGGGAGACGCTGGGGGCACTGGGAGGTGCTGGGGGCACTGGGAGCACTGGGGGCACTGGGGGTGATGGGAGGCTTACGGGGTGGGGGCTGTGAGGCTGGACACTGGGGGAACTGGGAGACACTGGGGGCACTGGGGGTGCTGGGAGCACTGAGGGAACTGGGGGAACTGGGAGCACTGGGGGAAATGGGGGCACTGGGGGAACTGGGAGACACGGGGGGAAGTGGGAGACACTGGGGGCACTGGGGGTGGTGGGAGGACTGGGAGGGAACTGGAGACACTGGGGGCACTAAGAGGGCACTGGGACACTTGGAGCACTGGGGAGGGGGGCACTGGGAGAGCACTGAAAGCACTGGGAGCACTGGGGGAGCACTGGGGGCACTGGGAGAGCACTGAAAGCACTGGGAGCACTGGGGCCACTGGAGGCACTGGGAGCCCTGGGAACACTGGGGGCACCACATACACTGGGCGGGGGGGGCACTGGGGACACTGGAGGGGGGCACTGGGAGCCCTGGGAGCACTGGGAGCACTGTATACAGTGGGGGGGCACTGGAGGCACTGGGGCGGGGGGGGCATGAGGGCACTGGGAACACTGCGTACACTGGGCGGGGGGGCACCGGGGACACTGGAGGGGGGCACTGAGTGTACTGGGAACACTGGGAGCACTGCATGCACTAGGGGGTGCACTGGTGGGCACTGGGAGGGTACTGGAGGCTCTGCCCCCCCCCCCGCTGCCCACCCCTCGCCCCGGGGGGTCTCGGTCCCCGATAAAGCCCCGGCGCCGCCGTGTCGCTGCCCCGCGGGGACCCGACGGGGCGGACGGGGCCGAAGGGAGCCGAACCGACCCGAAGGGAGCCGAACCGACCCGAACGGAGCCGAACCGGATAGGAGCCGAACCGGGCCGGGCAGGGGGGGCGGCAGGCGGGGGGGGGGGGGATGGCGGCCCCGGGGCGGGGGGGGGCGACAGCGGTACCGGCGACACCCCAAGCCCCCCTACTCCTACCTGGCGCTCATCGCCCTCGTCATCCGCGCCGCCCCCGGCCGCCGCCTCAAGCTCGCCCAGGTACCGACACCCCCCCCCCCCCGGGACCACCCCCGGGACCCCCCCCCACCCCCGGACCCCCCCACCCAGCTACGGGACCCCGGGACCCCCCGACCCAAGACGCCCCCCAGGACCCCCCGCCTCGATAATTCCCACCCCGGGACCCCCCCCGGTATCACCGGGACCCCCCGGGACCCCCCACCCACCCCCGGACCCCCCCACCCAGCTACGGGACCCCGGGACCCCCCGACCCAAGACGCCCCCCAGGACCCCCCGTCTCAGTATCCCCCCCCCCGGACCACCGGGACCCCCCCCCCCGGGACCCCGGACCCACCGGCCGCCCCCTCGGGGCTGTGCCGTGCACGGGAGTGGGACTGGGAGGCACTGGGATTGCTGGGGTGGGGGACTGGGAGGCACTGGGAGTGCTGGGGTGGGGGACTGGGCTGTACCGGGAGCACTGGGGTGCCTTGCTGGGCCATACTGGGCTGTACTGGAAGCACTGGGGTGTGGGACTGGAAGGCACTGGGAGTACTGGGGTGCGGCACTGGGAGCACTGGAGTTGGGGACTGGGAGCACTGGGGTGTGGGACTGGGAGACTCTGGGAGCACTGGAGTTGGGGACTGGGAGCACTGGGGTGTGGAACTGGGAGACTCTGGGAGCACTGGTGTGGGGGACTGGGAGCACTGGGGTGTGGGACTGAGAGACTCTGGGAGCACTGGTGTGGGGGACTGGGAGGCACTGGGAGCACTGGGAAGCCAGAGTGCCATGCCAGTGGACTGGGCTGTACTGGGAGCACTGGGGTGTGGGACTGGGGGCACTGGGGTGTGGGACTGGAGGCACTGGGAGCACTGGGGTGTGGGGACTTGGGAGCACTGGGAAGCTGTACCAAGGGACTGGGCTGTACTGGGAGCACTGGTGTGTGGGACTGGGCTGTACTGGGAGCTCTGGGGTTGGGGACTGGGAGGCACTGGTAGCACTGGGAAGCCAAGGTGCCATGCCAGTGGACTGGGCTGTACTGGGAACACTGGGGTGTAGCACTGGGAGGCACTGGGAGCACTGGGGTGTGGGGACTTGGCAGCACTGGGAGCACTGGGAAGCTGTGCCAAGGGACTGGGCTGTACTGGGAGCACTGATGTGTGGGACTGGGATGTACTGGGAACACTGGAGTGCCATGCCAGGGGACTGGGCTTTACTGGGAGCACTGGGAAGCTGTACCAAGGGACTGAGCTGTACTGGGAGCACTGATGTGTGGGACTGGGCTGTACTGGGAGCACTGGGGTGTGATGCTGGGCCAAACTGGGCTGTACTGGGAGCACTGGGGTGTGGCACTGGGAGCACTGGGGTGTGGGGACTTGGCAGCGCTGGGAGCACTGGGAAGCTGTGCCAAGGGACTGGGCTGTACTGGGAGCACTGGGGTGCGACGCTGGGCCAAACTGGGCAGTACTGGGAGCACTGGGGTGCCATGCCAGTGGACTGGGCTGTACTGGGAGCACTGGGGTGCCATGCCAGTGGACTGGGCTGTACTGGGAGCACTGGGAAGCTGTACCAAGGGACTGAGCTGTACTGGGAGCACTGATGTGTGGGACTGGGCTGTACTGGGAGCACTGGGGTGTGATGCTGGGCCAAACTGGGCTGTACTGGGAGCACTGAGGTGTGGCACTGGGAGCACTGGGGTGTGGGGACTTGGCAGCGCTGGGAGCACTGGGAAGCTGTGCCAAGGGACTGGGCTGTACTGGGAGCACTGGGGTGCGACGCTGGGCCAAACTGGGCAGTACTGGGAGCACTGGGGTGCCATGCCAGTGCACTGGGCTGTACTGGGAGCACTGGGGTGTGGCACTGGGCTGTACTGGGAGCTCTGGGGTGCAGGCCTGGGCACTGGGCTGTACTGGGAGCACTGGTGTGTGGGACTGGGAGTCACCGGGCAGCACTGGGACCCCGGGGGGGGTGTCAGGGGGGTTGTTGGGGGGTGTCGAGGGGGGGTCAGAGGATGCCGGGGGGGGGGGGGGGCGGGGGGGGGCAGGGGGTGTTGGGTGGTGTCGGGGGGGGGGGTGGGTGTCGGGGGGGGTGTCATGGGGGGGGGGGAATTTAGGGGGGTGTGATGGGGGGGGGAATTTAGGGGGGTGTGATGGGGGTGCCCCCCCCCTCCATCTGACGTGTCCCCCCCCAGATCATCCAGGAGCTGAGCAGCCTCTTCCCTTCTTCGGGGGGGGTACCAGGGCTGGAAGGACTCCATCCGCCACAACCTCTCCTCCAACCCCTGCTTCGCCAAGGTGGGGGGGCCGGGGGGGGGCACTGATGGTGGGGGGGGTCCCTGGGGGGGGTGGGAAAGTGGGGGGGTGGGGGGCTAGTGGGGGTCCCTCAGGGTGGGGTCACCTGGGACAAGGGGCTCTTGGATGGGGCAGGGGCTGGGGGGGGCTGCTGGGGGGGGGCACTTGGGGGGTGTCCATGGGGGGGGGGCTAGTGGGGGGGTTGCAGGGTCCCTCAGGGTGGGGGTCACTTGGGACAGGGGTCCCAGGGGTGGGGGGGCTTTTGGATGGGGCAGGGGCTGGGGGGGCTGCTGGGGGGGGGCACTGGGGTGGGGGTCCCTGAGGGGGTGGGGAAGTGGGGGGGGGCCTGAGAGGGGGGGGCCCTCAGGGTGGGGGTCACTTGGGATAGGGGTCCCGGGGGTGGGGGGGCTTTTGGATGGGGCAGGGGCTGGGGGGGGGCTGCTGGGGGGGGGGCACTGGGGTGGGGGGTCCCTGGGGGGGTGGGAAAGTGGGGGGGGCCCCAGTCCAGGGTGGGGGTCCCACTTTGGGGGTGCACCCATGGGTGGCGGGGAGCCCACTCCGGGGGGGGGGTGTGTCCAGATCCCACTCCTGGGGGGGGGGGTCCAGGTCCCACTCCAGGGCGGGGGGGGGGTCCGGTTGTGTCCCCCCCCTCCTGCTGCTCGGCCCATGGGTTTGGGGGGGGTGTCCCACTCTGGGCGTCCCATTCCCAGGGGTTTTAACTGGAACTGGGGGGGGGGGTCCCACTCCAGGGGGGGTCCAGGTCCCACTCCGGGGGGGGGGGTCCGGTTGCCCCCCCCCCCCCCCCCCGCTGCTCAGCCCATGGAGGGGGGGGGTGTCCCACTCTGGGCGTCCCATTCCCAGGGGTTTTAACTGGAATTGGGGGGGGGTCCCATTTCAGGGGGGGGTCCAGTTCCCACTCGGGGGGGTCCAGTTCCCACTCCAGGGGGGGTCCAGGTCCCACTCGGGGGGGGGGGGGGCGGTCCAGTTGCCCCCCCCCCCCCTCCTCTGCTCAGCCCATGGGTTGGGGGGGGGGGGGTCCCACTCTGGGCATCCCATTCCCAGGGTTTTAACTGGAATTGGGGGGGGGTCCCACTCCAGGGGGGGTGTCCGGGGGGTGCAGCTGGGTGTGTGTGTGGGGGGTCCCAACCTTGTCCCCCCACCCCCCCCCCCCGCGGGCAGGTGCTGAAGGACCCGGCCAAGCCAAGGCCAAGGGCAACTACTGACGGTGGACGTGAGCCGCATCCCCCCCGACGCCCTCAAGCTGCAGAACACGGCGGTGGCGCGGGGGGGGGCCACCCCCTTCGCCCGCGACCTGGCCCCCTTCGTCCTCCGGGGGTGTCCTTACCCCCCCCCAAACGGCCCCCCCCCCGAACCCCTCCACCCCCTTCCCCCGTCTCCCCCCCCCCCGCCGCCGCTCCCCCCCCCTCCTTTCTCCATCGAGCGCCTCTTGCAGCCCCAACCCCCCCCCCCCCCCAGCCGCCCCCCCACCGAACCCCCCGCCCTGGCTGGGGGGGGGCGCCCCACCCGTGGGCCCCCCCCCGTGGTGGCACCCCCTCCCTTGTTGCTTCCCCCTCTGCTCTGCCTGTGGCCCCCCCCAACCCCTCTGGCCCCCCAAGGGGATTGGGGACCCCCCCCCCATCCCTGAGCACCTATGGGTGCTGAGGGGGGGTCGGGGGGGGCCCCCGGGATGAGTGCAATAGAGATGGGGGGGGGACACGACACAGGACACTTTAGGGGGGGGGGGGACTGTCCCCCTCCCTGCACCCCAGGATGATGGGGGGGGGGCACCCAGTGTCTCCCCCCCCACTAATAAAGGTGCTGAGATGGAGATGTGGGGTGCTGGGGGGGGGGGCCCTTGAGACCCCCCCAAATACCCTGAGACACACCCCCCCCGCCCCAGACAGAGTCCAGCGGCAGGGGGGGGGGGGCACTTATGGGGACCCCCCGGGGGAAGAGGACGGGGGGGTCCCAGGATCCGGGGGGGGCACCCCAATATCTGGGAGGGGGTTTGGGGGGGGGCTCTCTTTAAACTGGGGGGAGCTGGGGGGGGGGGGGTCCCATTGCCGCGGGGGGGGGGGGGGGTGAATTGGGGGTCTCAAAGGCAGAGCGTCCCGGGGGTGTCCCCAGGGGGTGTCCCCCGGGGGGGGGTCCCCGGGGGGGTCCCCAGTGGATGAAGGTGTTTCCCGACCCCCCCCCCTCCCAGGACACCCAGGGGACAGGGACACCACGGGGGGGGGGGGGACACAGGGACACATTAGGAGGGGGGGGACATGGGGCCAGCTTGGGGGGGGGGACGGGACAGGGACACCCAGAGGGGATGGGGACACCCAAGGGGGACATGGGGACACTGGGGGGGCAGAGGGACACTCAGAGTGACATGGGGACACGCTGGGGGGGGACACACGGGGACATTTGGGGGGGGGGGGCGACAGGGACACAGGGTGACCAGCTCTGTCCCGTGTCCCCATCCCGTGTCCCACCTCCCCAGGTCCTTGTCCCCACGCTTCCATCCCGTGTCCCCTGTCCCATGTCCCCACACCTCATCCCACATCCCCAAGTCCCATCCCATGTCCCCAACCTCATCCCATGTCCCCAACCTCGTCCCACATCCCCAAGACCCCATCCCATGTCCCCAAGACCATCCCATGTCCCCAACCTCATCCCATGTCCCCAAGCCCATCCCATGACCCCACACCTTGTCCCGTGTCCCCAAGCTCCATCCCCTGTCCCCAAGCCCCATCTCATGTCCCCAAGCCCAACCCCTGTCCCCAACCTCGTCCCATGTCCCAAAGACGCATCCCATGTCCCCAAGCTCCATCCCGTGTCCCCACACCTTGTCCCCTGTCCCCAAGCTCCATCCCACGTCCCCCAGGCCCTGTCCCCACGTCCCTGCACCCCATCCCCTGTCCCCCAGACCCATCTCATGTCCCCAAGACCCCATCCCATGTCCCCAAGCCCCATCCCGTGTCCCCAACCTCGTCCCATGTCCCCAAGACCCGTCTCATGTCCCCAAGACCCATCCCACGTCCCCAACCTCATCCAATGTCCCCAAGACCCATCTCATGTCCCCAAGACCCATCCCATGTCCCCAAGCCCCCATCCCGTGTCCCCAACCTCGTCCCATGTCCCCAAGACCCATCCCATGTCCCCAAGCCCATCTCACGTCCCCAACCTCGTCCCATGTCCCCAAGACCCATCTCATGTCCCCAAGACCCATCCCACGTCCCCAACCTCATCCCATGTCCCCAACCTCATCCAATGTCCCCAAAACCCATCTCACGTCCCCAAGCCCATCCCATGTCCCCAAGCCCATCCCATGTCCCCAAGCCCAACCCCTGTCCCCAACCTCATCCCATGTCCCCAAGACCCATCCCATGTCCCCACACCTTGTCCCCTGTCCCCAGGCTCCCTCCCACGTCCCCCAGGCCCTGTCCCCACGTCCCCTGCACCCCATCCCCTGTCCCCCAGACCCATCCATGCCCCCACCCCCTCTCCCCGTCCCCCAGGGGACACCCGGGGACACCGCGGGCCCTTGGGGACAGGGGCGGGGTCTGCCCCTGGCCCCGCCCCCCCTCGGCCCCGCCCCCCCTCGCACCGCCATCTTGGGAGTGGCCGCTCCCTTCCCTTCATGGTGCCGCGGCCACGCCCCCTCACTTCCGGTCTTCACCCTCCCACCCACTTCCGGCGTCGCCGGAAGCGTGGCCGGTTGCCATGGCGAGCGGCGGCGGCGACTCCGCCCCGGGCAGCGGCTACGGGCGGGCAGAGCCGCGGGGCCGGGACCGGCAGGTACCGGGGGGGGACGGGCACGGGCGGGGGGACACGGGGGTCACCTCGGGTGGGGACCCTGGGGACAGTCCCGGCCTGGGGGACACGGGGGTCCCTTCGGGGGGTGGGACCCTGGGGACAGTCCCGGCCTCGGGGACACGGGGGTCCTCTCGGGGGGACACCCTGGGGACAGTCCCGGCCTGGGGGACATGGGTGTCCTCTCAGGGGGACACCCTTGGGACAGCCCCGGCGGACCTTGGGGACAGCTCAGTCTTGGGGACACAGGGGTCCCCTGGGGGTTGACCCTGGGGGACAGTCCCCAGCGTTGGGGACATGGGGGTCCCCTTGCCGGGGGAAGCCAGGGGACAGCCATGGACATGAGGACATGGGGGCCCCCTCAGAGGGGGGACACCCTGGGGACAGTCCCGACGGACCTTGGGGACAGCCTCGGTCTTGGGGACACGGGGGTCCCCTCAGAGGGGGGAGCCTGGGGGACAGCCCCCAGCCTTGGGGACACAAGGGTCCCCTTGGCAGGGACAACCCTGGGGACAGCCATGTCCTTGGGGACATGGGGTGCCCTCATAGGGACACCCTGGGGACAGCCCCGCCTTTGGGGACACAGAGGGGGGGGGAGCCGGGGACAGCCCTGGGCTTGGGGACACGGGGGTCCGCTCGTGGGGACAGGGGGTCCACTGGTAGGGACACCCTGGGGACACCTCTGGCCTTGAGGGTACAGGGGTCATCTTGAGGGGGGACACCCTGGGGACAGTCCCAGCGGACCTTGGGGACAGCCTCGGTCTTGGGGACACGGGGGTCCCCTCAGAGGGGGGAGCCTGGGGGATAGCCCCCAGCCTTGGGGACACAGGAGTCCCCTTTGAGGGGACACCCTGGGGACAGTCCCTGGCCTTGGGGACATGGGGTTCCCTTCAGGGGGACACCCTGGGGACACCTCTGGCCTTGGGGACACAGGGAGGGGACACCTTGGGGACAGTCCCTGGCCTTGGGGACACGGGGGTCCCCTTGGAGGGGACACCCTGGGGACACCTCTGGCCTTGGGGACACCGGGAGGGGACACCTTGGGGACAGACCCTGGCCTTGGGGACACGGGGGTCCCCTTGGAGGGGACACCCTGGGGACACCTCTGGCCTTGGGGATACAGGGGTCATCTTGAGGGGGGACACCCTGGGGACAGTCCCAGCGGACCTTGGGGACAGCCTCGGTCTTGGGGACACGGGGGTCCCCTCAGAGGGGGGAGCCTGGGGGACAGCCCCCAGCCTTGGGGACACAGGAGTCCCCTTTGAGGGGACACCCTGGGGACAGTCCCTGGCCTTGGGGACATGGGGTTCCCTTCGAGGGGACACCCTGGGGACACCTCTGGCCTTGGGGACACAGGGAGGGGACACCTTGGGGACAGACCCTGACCTTGGGGACACGGGGGTCCCCTTGGAGGGGACACCCTGGGGACACCTCTGGCCTTGGGGACACCGGGAGGGGACACCTTGGGGACAGACCCTGGCCTTGGGGACACGGGGGTCCCCTTGGAGGGGACACCCTGGGGACACCTCTGGCCTTGGGGGTCCAGGGGTCATCTTGGGGGGGGGGGGACACCCTGGGGACAGGGGGTCCGCTCGTAGGGACACCTCTGGCCTTGGGGACAGAGGGAGGGGACACCTTGGGGACAGTCACCCCCCCCCCCCGTTGTCCCTGTGGGCCCCAGCCCAGCCCTGACGTAACCCCTAATAAATAAATGACGAGTTTGGGGTTTATTTTCGGCCGACGGAAAGAAATTTGAAAGGGAAATGGGGGGGCCCGATCCGTTAACGCCGACTAACGAGGGAGCAGCCCGGCCTCCCCGCTAACGAGCCCCCGCTAACGAGCCCCCGCTAACGAGCCCCCCCCGGCAGCCAGAATTTGGGCCGATTTCGACCAATTTTGGGGGTAAATACCAGCACCGAGAGTGACGCTTTTTCACCGCCACGGCTCCGGTGTTCCTCCCCCGGTGAGGATTTACCTCCGACATTCCCGGTGCCGACCCGGGATTCCTGGGGGATTTCCGTGGGGATTAAAGCTGGAGGAATGTTTAATTTTGATTATTATTGAATTTATTTATTTATTTATTTATTTATTTATTTATTTTCCCCTTTTCCCCGCTTTTCCTTGCCGGACTTTGCCCCGGTGGAGGTGACGGCGACTTCTCCGGAGGAACCCGGTTTGGTGACCCATCGCCGGGGCCATGCCGGCTCTGCCGGAATCCGCCCTTTCCCGCCTGTCCCCTCCCTGCCCCGCGGGCGACGCCGGCGCGGGGGTGGCACCGGTACCGCCGCCGCTCCCGGTTTCAATCGGAATTCCGAGAATCCCCTCAGAAAATCCCGAGGCAAAGGAGCTCCCCCCTCCCCGAGGAAGTTGGGGTGTGTGTGTGGAATTCTCTGTGGATTAATCCCAGATTAAGGAAAAAATCGGCAAAACTGGCAATTTGGGCAAATATATGGCTTTTCCCAGAAAAAAACAGGCTGTTCCGAGGCTCTCCCTGTTATTTCATGGTTTATTTCCCCTTTTTTTTCCCCGTAGGATTCCGGTCACGGCACGAAGCTCATCGGGAAAAGCCCGGATACGGGGATATCCAAGAGGCTGCCCCCCCGCTCCCCAACAATTTTGGCATTTTTCCGAGCCGGGATATCGGCTCCTCGGCGAGACCGGAGCGACAGCGGCTGCTGAATGACCGGCAAAGGCTTCCGCAAACCGGGAAGGCAAAAGCTCGTCGGGATAATTAAGTGGCAAACCAGTTTCTTTTCGGGATCGGACTGAGGCTTGGGATTCTCCAGCTCCGCTCCTCGGTGCCTTCGGATCCGGCGTCGCCGACCGGCTCCATCCCAAACCACCCACGTGCCGGGAAGGGATCACACCCCCCCCTCCCTCCCCCCCCCTGGAATCCCGAGGCTTAATAGGACCCTCCGACCTCACCCCACTGGGATTTTGGCTGCTAAAAAGCGGGAAAAGGAGCACCTGGAAAGGGGAAATGGTTCCGAAACACCCATCCCTGTCTTGGGAGCCTGCGGTGAAGCTCCGGGAAAGCACCGGGATCCAAGGATAAACCCTCGGAGCGGGGAGAGGGGGGACGGGGGGACGGGGACGGTGGCGGGTGATGCTGGTTGGGGAGCCGAGGGTTCCGTATTCCGTATTCCCGAGGGATCCCTTTGCCTTTTTTTTTGGGTTTTTTTTTTGTTGTTTTCTTATTTTTATCCCCTCGCCATGGCCGAGCACCTGGAGCTGTTGGCGGAGATGCCGGCGGTAGCGCGGTTGAACACCCCGGAACGGTTGAAACACGCTCAAAAACGCCGAGCTCAACAGCTAAAAAAATGGGCACAGGCGGAAAAGGAGACGCCGTGGGTGAAACTGGGAGGAGGGGAGAGGAAGAGGAGGAGGAGGAAGAGCAACAGCCAAGGGAAAAGGGTGACTTTCCCCGCCAGCGTCCGACTGTTGGAGGCGGCCGCCCGGCACGACGCCGAGGAAGGTGGGTGCCGACCCACGGAGCTGGTTTTTTGGGAAGGGAGGAGGGGGGGGGGGGGGTTGAAAGCCACCTCAAAACCCCCCCGTTTCGGGCTTAAAAATAGGTCCTAAATCCCAATTTTCCCTCCAAATATCCCTAAAAATGAGGCCTAAATCCGGCTCCGGCACACGGCATCCTGGAGGCACTAAGCGTTGGGAGAGTCCCAAGTGCCGGCACCGGGTTCGATGTCACCGGGATGCTCCCTGGCGGCACCAAAATGGGTCAAAATCCCCCTTTTTTTTTTTCTTTTCCCCCCAGTTCGGCAATTCCTGGAGAGCGGAATCAGCCCCGACCTCTGCAACGAGGACGGGCTCACCGCCCTGCACCAGGTCGGTCGCTACGGCAACGGGACGGTGACGGGGTGTCACCGCTTGGGGACACGGGGGGATCCCGGTGAAGGTGTCACCGGGGTGTCACCGGTTGGGGACATGTGGGGATCCTGGTGAAGCCCCCACCGGTTGGAGACACACGGGGATCCTGGTGAAGGTGTCACCAGGTTGTCACCAGTTGGGGACACACAGGGATCCCGGTGAAGGTGTCACCGGGGTGTCACCGGTTGGGGACACGGGGGGATCCCGGTGACGGTGAAGCCCCCACCAGGGAGTCACCAGTTGGGGATGCATGGGGATCCCGGTGAAGCCTTCACCGGTTGTGGACACGTGGGGATCCCGGTGAAGGTGTCACCGGGGTGTCACCAGTTGGGGACACAGGGGGATCCCGGTGAAGGTGTCACCGGGGTGTCACCGGTTGGGGACATGGGGGGATCTTGGTGAAGCCCCCACCAGGGAGTCACCAGTTGGGGACACGTGAGGATCTCGGTGAAGCCCCCACCGGTTGGAGACACACGGGGATCCTGGTGAAGGTGTCACCAGGTTGTCACTGGTTGGGGACACGGGGGGATCCCGGTGAAGGTGTCACCGGGGTGTCACCGGTTGGGGACACGGGGAGATCCCGGTGAAGGTGTCACTGGGGTGTCACCGGTTGGGGACACACAGGGATCCCAGTGACGGTGAAGCCCCCACCAGGGAGTCACCAGTTGGGGACACGTGAGGATCTCGGTGAAGCCCCCACTGGTTGGAGACACGCGGGGATCCCGGTGAATGTGTCACCGGGGTGTCACCTTCTGGGGACACGTGGGGATCCCGGTGAAGGTGTCACCAGGGTGTCACCTTCTGGGGACATGGGGGGATCCCGGTGAAGCCCCCACCGGCTGGGGACACACGGGGATCCTGGTGAAGGTGTCACCAGGGTGTCACCGGTTGGGGACATGGGGGGATCTTGGTGAAGCCCCCACCAGGGAGTCACCAGTTGGGGACACACAGGGATCCCAGTGACAGTGAAGCCCCCACTGAGGTGGCACCAGTTGGGGACACGTTGGGATCCTCGTGAAGCCCCCACCAGGGTGTCACCGGTTGGGGACACATTGGGATGTGATGATCCCATTGTGATTGGGATTGGATCCCATCCATCATTGGATGCATGATCCCATGGGGGTGTCACCAGTTGGGGACACATTGGGATCCCGGTGAAGCCCCCACCGGGGTGGCACCGGCTCCATCTCCGGGAGATTTTGGGTTGTTTTGGGGTTCCCCGTTCCCAGCACACACCGTAACCCCCGGTGTCACCGTCCCTCTTGCCAGTGCTGCATCGATGACTTCGGTGACGTGGTGACGGTGTTGTTGGACGGCGGGGCCGACGTCAACGCCCGGGACAGCGAGCTCTGGACCCCCCTTCACGCCGCCGCCACCTGCGGTCACCTCCTCCTGGTCCAGCTCCTCATCCAACGGTACCACCACCTTCCCTTTCCCCGGGGAGTGTCACCAGGCGGGGGGGACGGTCACCGCGCTGGCCCTGATGGCCCCGTTTGTCCCCAAAACAGCGGCGCCGACCTCCTGGCCGTCAACTCGGACGGGAACATGCCCTACGACCTGTGCGAGGACGAGGTGACGCTCGATTGCATCGAGACGGCCATGGCGGAGCAGGGTGAGCTTCACCGATGCCGGAAGGTGGCCAGGGGTGGTGGCAGGGAGGGGAACCCGGTGTCACCTCTGTCACCCGTCTGTCACCTTCAGGTATCACCCAGGAGAAGATCGAGGAGGCTCGCGCCGCCACCGAGCGGGCGATGGTGCGGGAGATCCGTCAGCTCATCCAGGCCGGAGCCGACCTGGACACCCCGCGGGGAAACGGAGCCACCTTGGTAGGGGACAAGCGACACCTGGAAGGAAGGTGACAACCCTGGTTGAGTTGTCCCCCAACCCTGTCCCTTTCCGTCCCCGGCAGCTTCACATCGCGGCGGCCAACGGTTACGCCGAGGCGGCCGAGCTGTTGCTGGAGCACCGGGCCAGCACCCACGTCGGGGACGAGGATGGGTGGCAGCCCCTCCACGCCGCCGCCTGTTGGGGACAGGTAGGTATCTGGAGGGGTGACAGGTAGCCCCGGCCACGTCCTGATGGCCCTCACCCTCCGGTGTCCCTCTGTGTCCCCACCTCCAGGTGCCGCTGGTGGAGCTGCTGGTGGCTCACGGCGCCGACCTCGACGGGAGATCGGTGCTGGATGAGACCCCCCTGGGTGAGTCTGTGGGGAGTGAGGTAGCCCATGGGGTGCTGAGGTTGCCCCATGGGGTGCTGGGGTTGCCCCATGGGGTTCTGAGGTTGTCCCATTGGGTGCTGAGGTTATCCATGGGGTTCTGAGGTTGCCCAACTGGGTGCTGGGGTTGCCCCGTTGGGTGCTGAGGTTGCCCAGCTGGGTGATAAGCTTGCCCCATGGGGTTCTGATGTTGCCCCATGGGGTGCTGAGGTGGCCCGTGGGGTGCTGGGGCTGCCCCATGAGGTTCTGAGGTTGCCAAATGGCGTTCTAAGGTTGGCCCATGAGGTTCTGAGGTTGGCCCATTGAGCGTTGAGGTTGCCCAACTGGGTGCTGATGTTGCCCCATGGGGTTCTGAGGTTGCCCCTCCAAGGACTGAAGGTGCCCTATAGAGTGTTGGGGTTGCTCCTCCAACCACTGACCTTGCCCCATGGGGCGCTGAGGTTGCCCCATGGGTTTCTCAGGTTGGCCAACTGGGTGTTGATGTCATCCAAGGGGTTCTGAGGTTGTCCATGGGGTTCTGAGGTTGTCCTTCCAAGGACTGAAGGTGCCCCATGGAGTTCTGATGTTCTCCATGAGGTGTTGAGGTGGCCCCTCCAACCACTGACCTTGCCCTACGGGGTTCTGAGGTTGCCCTGAGGGGTTCTGAGGTTGCCCCATGGAGTGTTGAGGTTGCCCCATGGAGTGTTGAGGTTGCCCAAGTGGGTTCTGAGGTTGTCCCTCCAAGGACTGAAGGTGCCCCATGGGTTTCTGATGTTCTCCATGAGGTGTTGAGGTGGCCCCTCCAACCACTGACCTTGCCCCACGGGGTTCTGAGGTTGCCCCATGGAGTGTTGAGGTTGCCCCATGGGGTTCTGAGGTTGCCCAAGTGGGTTCTGAGGTTGTCCCTCCAAGGACTGAAGGTGCCCCGTGGGGTTTTGAGGTTCTCCATGAGGTGTTGAGGTTGCTCCTCCAACCACTGACCTTGCCCCTTGCTGGGGGGGTGTGTGTGTGTGTGTCTACTGAGCTTACCCCCGTGGCTGCCACCGCCTGGTGGTGTCCCCATGTCCCCCCCCACCCCGCCTTTCCCAGACGTCTGCGGTGACGATGACGTGCGGGCCAAGCTGCTGGACCTCAAACACAAACACGCCGCCCTCCAGAAGTCCCAAGAGAAGCACCATTCCCTCCTCCAGCGTCGCACCTCCAGCGCCGGCAGCCGCGGGTGAGTGTCACCACCTCCTCGGTGACCACCCCAAGGTGTCACCCCCCCCCCCAAAAAAAAAGACACCCCACCACCACCACCACCCCCCCCCACTTTGTCCCCAAACAGGAAGGTGGGACGTCGCGCCAGCCTCTCGGAACGCACCAACCTCTACCGCAAGGAGCTCCAGCGGGAAGCCATCGTCTGGCAGCGCGGGGACAACCAGGAGGAGGACACCGTGAGTCACCCCCCCCCACCACCACCTTGGGGACACCTTTGTCACCCCCCTCCCCCCCTCCCTTCCCCAAAATCCCCCCCCCCTCCTCATTCCCCACCACCACGGTGTCACCAAACCGGTGCCACCACCACCGCCACCACCACCACCTTCTGTGTCCCCATCTTATCTTCCCCTCCCTCCCAAAACAGGACACCGGGGGGGTGACACCCCACCAGCCCCCCCCGCAACGTAACGGCGCCCCCCCCGCCTTCCCTTTTTCCCACGGTGGCCCCCCGGGAGAGACGGGGGGTGACAAACAACCCCCCCACACCTTGGCCGACCTCAAACGTCACCGAGCGGCCACCAAACCCCGTCGCCAGCGGCCCCAGGAGCAGCACCCAACGGCGGCGGGGGGGGGGGGGGGGGACGGACATGGGACGGGACACGCAGGGACCCCCCCCTCACCCGCCGCCGTCACCGTGACGTCACCGGCCACCCTGATGACGTCACCCGCCGACGTCACCCCCGCCGACCCCCCCCTCCTCAAACTCACGGCGCCGGCCGAGGAGACGCCGGCCGAGAAGCGCCGCTGCTGTCAGGTGATGTGACCCCCCCCCCCCCCCCGCCACGACCCCCCCTCTTTTTTTACCTCTTTTCGCCTCTTTTCACCCCAAAAAAAAAGTGACTTTTATTTTTTTTTTTTCCTATTTTTTGGGTTTTTTTTCTTTTTTTTTTTTTTTCTTCAATTTTTCAGCCCAAATCGAAAGACCCCCCCTCACTTTGACGCCCCCCCCCCTCCCCTTTGCCCCCCCCCTCACTTTGGCTCCCCCCCCCCTCAATTTGCCCCCCCCCCTCAATTTGCCCCCCCCCCCTCACTTTGGCCCCCCCTCCTCACTTTGGCACACACCCCCCCCAATTTGCCCCCCCCTCACTTTGGCCCCCCCCTCCTCACTTTGGCACCCCCCCCTCACTTTGCCCCCCCCCTCACTTTGCCCCCCCCCCTCACTTTGCCCCCCCCGACTTTGGCCCCCCCCTCCTCACTTTGGCACCCCCCCCCCAATTTGCCCCCCCCCTCAATTTGCCCCCCTCCTCACTTTGCCCCCCCCCACTTCCCCCCCCCCTCACTTTGCCCCCCTCCCCACTTCCCCCCCCCTCACTTTGGCACCCCCCCCCCACTTTGCCCCCCCCACTTCCCCCCCTTTCACTTCCCCCCCCCCCCACTTTGTCCCCCCCAATTTTCCCCCCCCCCCACTTTGCCCCCCCCCACTTTGCCCCCCCCCCAACTTAATGTCACTTGTCCCCCCCGCCCCCCCCCCCGCGGTGTCACCGCGCAGGGACGTGGTAAAAATAGCCCCCCCCCCCCCCCCCCAAGCCCCCCCCCTTCCCTCTGCCCCATAGCAGGGTGTGGGGCTGGCTCCCCCCTGCCCTGCCCCATAGATCGAGCTCCACCCTGTGTCGTGTGTGTCCGTCCCCCCCTCCCGGTCTTTCCTGCCCCATAGCGCTGCGCCCCACGGCGTTGGGGGGGGGGTGGGGGGGTGCGGGGGGGGGGCAGCTGCCTGCAGCGGGGTTGTATTTCGGGCAGCTGCTCGCAAAGGTCAGGCCGCCGCCGTGACACCCCCCACCCCTTTCTGCCCCATAGCCTGCCCCATAGCCTGCCCCATAGACGCAGGTGAGCCGCCGGGGGGGGGAGCGGGGGGGGGAATGAGGGGGGGGGGGGGGCTCAGCCCCACGGCGCTGTGGGGTTGGGGGGTGGTGGTGGGGGAGGCGACTCGGTGGCCCCCACGGCAAGCGCCGCCCCACACTGTGTGGGGCTGATAAGGGCTCGCGTCGCCCCACACCCAGGGGAGTGGGGCGGGGGGGGCACCCCGGGGAGCCCCACTGCGCGGTGGGGGGGGGAGAGCGGGGACCCACGGCAGCCCCCTGGGGGGAACGTGTGGGGCTGGGACCCACGTCAACCCCAGATGGAATGTGTGGGGCTGGGACCCACGGCAACTCCTGGGGGCAATGTGTGGGGCTGGGATCCACGGCAGCCCCTGGGGGAAAGTGTGGGGCTGGGACCCACGGCAGCCCCTGGGGGAAAGTGTGGGGCTGGGACCCACGGCAGCCCTCAGGGGAACGTGTGGGGCTGGGACCCACGGCGGCCCCTGGGGGAACGTGTGGGGCTGGGACCCACGGCAGCCCTCAGGGGAACGTGTGGGGCTGGGACCCACAGTGGCCCCAGATGGAACGTGTGGGGCTGGGACCCATGGCAGCCCCTGGGGGGAACATGTGGGGCTGGGACCCACGGCAACTCCTGGGGGCAATGTGTGGGGCTGGGACCTACGGCAACTCCTGGGGGCAATGTGTGGGGCTGGGACCCACGGCAACCCCAGATGGAACGTGTGGGGCTGGGACCCACGGCAGCCCCTGGGGGAAAGTGTGGGGGCTGGGACCCACGGCAGCCCCTGGGGGGGAATGTGTGGGGCTGGGACCCATGGCAGCCCCTGAGGGTTCATTGAACTGGGACCCACGGCAGCCCATGGGGCAGTGTGTGGGGCTGGGACCCACAGCAGCTGGGGGGGAAATTTGTGGGGCTGGGACCCATGGCAGCCCCAGAGGGAATGTGTGGGGCTGGGACCCACGACAGCCCCTTAGGGAACATGTGGGGCACCCCATGGGTCAGGGGGGCTGCAGGGGGGTTGGGGCACTCCATGGGGAGGGGGTTTGCTATGGGGCACCTCGCAGCTGGGGTATCTATGGGGCACCCCATAGCGAGGGGTTCCCCCCCCCCACACGAAGCAGCTACGGCCTCGGGTGGGCGGGGCCAGCGCGGGCGGTTAGGCACGCTGATTGGCTGAGGAGGAGGAGG